>NC_027751.1:8725776-8757606 GCF_000695525.1 Brassica oleracea var. oleracea
TCGGAACGACTGGAAGAGCGGGAGGGGGTGCAGCAGCGGGAGCAAAAACCGGAGCGGAAAATGAAGAATCCCGATAGTGGCTGCTCGACCCCTGAGAGTGGTTGGACGAACCCCGAGAGTGGCTGGACGAACCCTGAGAGTGGCTCCCCATACCACTACGACCTCATGGTGAGGCACAACGAGATCGAGACCGGGTCTGATCACCAGTAGACCTGTAAATTAAAAAAAAATAGTTTTAAAAATACAATATTTAAAATTAGATATAATAAATATATAAATTTAAAAAAATATTTTTAAAAATATTTTTAATAAATATTAATTGAAAAAAAATTTAAAATTAGTTATAATAAATATATAAATTAAAAAAACATATTTAAAAATAGTTTTAATAAATATTAATTGAAAAACATATTTAAAAATAGTTTTTATAAATACAAAAAATAATAAAATAGTGTTTATAAATCAAAAAAATGTTTTATAAATACAAAATTAGTTTTAATAAATATAAATATTTTTATAAATATGAAATCATCTTTTATAAATCCAAAAACCTAATTTATATACAAAAAATGTTTTGTAAAATCCAAAAAATCGAATTTATATACAAAAAACATTTTGTAAAATACAAAAATCGAATTTATATACAATAATTATATACAAAAATTGATTTTATAAATAAAAAAATAAGAAAAAATTTAAAAAATAATTCTAAATCAATTCAACACAACAAATTATCCAACCAAATCTTAATTCTAAACCTATTATACAACCAAATCACAATCCTAACCAATCACCCTAACAAAAATCTTTCAAAAAACTTCTAAAATCATCAAATCTACACAAAAACCTAACAACTAGAACCTAAGAGAGCGGGATAGGGTCCTTACATGATTTGTGTAGGTTTAGAGAGGATTCGCCGGAGAGATCGTCGGGAGAGAAGGGGGAGATCGCCGGAGAGGAGGGAGAGGAGCCGGAGAGGAAGAAGAGAGAAATGGGGAAGAAGAAGTGTTTCGTCTTTATAAAACCTAGGGTCCGACGGAAACTATCCGTCAGAATTTTCTCGGTATTTTCAATTTCAATTTTCGCGAAATATTTCGCGGCTGGTTTGCCCGGTTAAATGAAAATATTCCGAGGAAATTCCGACGGACACTAAAATATCCGTCGGAATTTCCTCGGATATTTCATTAATTCGAGGAAAAAGAATATCCTATGCATGTATTTCTATTGGTTTATATTGTTCCTAGAAATTTCCTAGGAATATTCCGAAGATCTCATTTTCTGTCAGAATGTCCGTCAGAATTACGATGTTTTCTTGTAATGTTCTGTAAAAAAAAACATACAAAAATGAAACTAATGAAACATGAAACGAAATACATGCGTAGAGCTACACGTCCATTTGTATGTATGCATATTTATATGTCTGTTATATGTAGCTCCAAAAGAGGTATATCAATGGTGGAAATGAGACCAACAAAAGAAAAGAAAACATTCAAAACTTGGGAAATCAAGCAATGTATGTAGTGTGTGACATGGGAACAAGAGTAAGTGGACTTGGCCCAGTGGGGTACTCTTATGCTCCATGCCTCTTGCTAAAATAAAAAGTTGGCACCACAAATAAATAAAAATATATATTAATAAAGCCAATTATTATTTTGTAAAGATAGATATTGTCAAATTAAAAGGTTTGACATTGTTTTTTTCTCCAGCAACTCAAAATACCAACTCTATTTATACTTTTATTCTTCCCTTATTATTAAAGCATCCAAAGCCTTTGAGGAAAGAGGACTGCATAATGTATAATGTGTCATGGGTCCTAGACCTCTCTTCCTTTCAGAGGATTCGAGCCGAGATAGAATGTAAAATGCAAGTCATTAGTTATTACATAGGGCTAATACTTTGCATAATATTATTTTAAAAAAGCATTTATCGATGATTTCTCCTAAGGTTTTGGGCGACGAGCCGCCGGGCTCACCTTCCTCAAAGCTTCTGTCTCCTGCCTCCGCCTCCTCTCCTCCGCCTCTCGCTGTCCCTCCCCTTAGTGATTCTGATCTCCAGACCGCTGCGTCTCCCTCCAAAACGGTTTGGACAAAGAAGCAAGGCAAAACGACTCACCCGGTTATTGTCGTTGTTGATGGTGTTGCTTCAATGAAGACCCCCGATGAGATTTTTGAGGACCCTAACCCCCTCTGGAAGAGCTTCGTGGTGGGTTATTTCATGGGTGATGCTCCTCACGTCGGTTCCATCCACGCAACTGTAAACCGTATCTGGTCTACTCCTCGCTCTGGTTCCCGGATTGATGTGCAGTTCATTGAGAAAAAGATGGTTTTTTTTCGAATTGATAATCCTTAGATGAGATCGAGGGTCATTCAGCGTAAGTACTGGCACGTTGCCGATGTTCCTTTGGTTGTTCATGAGTGGTCTCCGGAAACAGCCATGAATCCTCCTAATATGTCAGCTCTCCCAATGTGGGTTGATCTTAAAGGAGTTCCAAATCAAATGTTCTCGCATAAAGGTTTGAAGTGTTTGGCTCGCGCTGTGGGAACTTTTGTCAAGCTTCACCCGAATACTGAAAAATGCACCCGTCTCGATGTAGCTCGACTCCTTGTTGAGGTAGATCTCCATAAGCCTCTGGTGGAGATAATCACCTACATTGATAAAGCTGGAGTTGAAGTTGTGTTAGGAGCCAGTTATCCATGTCTGCCTCCAAAGTGTGAAGTGTGCCGTAAATGGGGACATAAGGGCTCTGATTGTTCTGCGAAGAACATTAGCATTTTGCAAAAATATAAGGGCTATGACTTAGCTATTGTGGTTGTGGAGGGAGAGCAGGGTTTAGAAAAGAACCCTGTCTCAGATTTACTGCAGGAGCTGGAGGAATTTACTCCATATGCTCTCTAGGTAATGGAGTGGCAGTGAATAATATGCTTAACTCTATTTTCCTCGGTGCGGGTTTGGTTGAAGTGGGTCAGTCTGGGGTTGTTCAAGCGGAATTGGCTGAAATGGGTCAGTCTGGAGTACTTGTCTCAGACAAGCTCGGTTCTGATGCTAATGGTAAGAGTGCGGTCACTGAAATGCAAGATCAGCTGGTTGAGTCAACGTCTGCAGAGGTGGAAGATAAAGCAGAAGGTGGAATCTCTATCTCTCCTTCACGTTTCCAAGCTCTTGCGAACATACATGAGGAGGGTGAGGAAGAGTTTGATGAGGGTTCAGACACGGAGGAGGGGGAGATAGTTGCGGATCCCATTGAACAAACGGGCCTCGACAGCATTCAACGTCAGCTAAAATCTGCTACGGCGGCTCATAGAGGTCTCAAGAATGGTACCCACGCTGTGAAGTCTACTAAAAAGACGTTTGCTCGCTCAAAGGATCTCAAGTTTGCGCAGATCCCGCCCTCATCCAAAAAAACTTTCGTTAGGAAGTTATGACGTCATTTTTTGCATGGAATATGCGCGGCTTCAATATGTCGCGCAAGCATGAAGCAGTCCGCAGTTGGATACATGTAGAGAAGCCATCCTTCGGCTGTCTCATTGAAACAAGAGTGCAACAGGAGAACCATCTCAAGTGCTTGAATGTTGCAATGCCGGGTTGGAATTCTTTAACAAACTATGATTACCATAGTTTGGGACGTATTTGGTTCTGCTGGTCTAACAAGGTGGTGGTCACCAAGTTGCACATGAGTTCTCAGATTATCACATGTGCAATCCAGATCCCAGAGACTAGGGAGCAATTTATTTGTTCGGCTGTTTATGCTTCAAACTGTATGATTGCAAGGAGGTAGCTTTGGGAGGAGCTTAGAGGAACCCGTACGGCGTACTCTTATCTTGATATGCCATGGATCCTTATTGGCGACTTCAACGTCACACTTGCTTCAGCGGAGCATTCTAGAGCTATGGACTATCTCACATATCAGAGTGGTATGAGGGATTTTCAAGAGGCTGTAGATGACTGTGAGCTGTCTGATCTTGCTTATGTTGGAGCATTATTTACTTGGTGGAACAAAAGAGAGGGAGACCCGATTGGGAAGAAACTAGATCTTGCTTACTAAGGAATTCTATGTAGCTGCGTGGCCTGTTATTGGAAAAGATTTTACTACAACAATACAATATTTCTTTCTTGTTTGGCTTCTTGCCTTCGGGTATCAATGCTACCATCCTCTCGCTGATACCAAAATCTGAAGCAGCTCAGTCCATGAAGGATTATCGTCTTATAGCATGCTGTAATCTCTTGTATAAGGTGATCTCCAAGATTCTTGCTTGCCGCCTCAAAGAAATCCTTCCAGAAGCTATCAAACCGAATCAGAGTGCATTTATAAAGGGTCGTCTCCTCCTAGAAAATGTGCTCCTTGCATCTGAATTGGTCAATGGATATCACAAGACCACTGCTTCCTCTAGATGCACCATCAAGTTTGACATTGCAAAAGCCTTTGACACTTTCAAATGGTCCTTCATTGCCTCTGTTCTTAAAGCCATGAATTTGCCAGATCAGTTCATCATGTGGATCAAAACTTGTATCTCAACAGCCTCGTTCTCAGTCGCCGTCAATGAAAGTCTGGAAGGCTTCTTCACAAGCGCTCGTGGAATCCGTCAGGGTTGTTCTCTATCTCCATATATGTATGTTATACTCAACAATGTCCTCTCCAAAATGTTAGACCAAGCAGCTGAGGCAGGGAAGTTTGGCTACCACCCGAACTGTGTAGGTGTTAAAATCACTCATCTGAGTTTTGCGGACGACATCCTTATCTTCTCCGATGGTAAAGCTCGTTCGTTTGATGGTATAATGGAGGTCATGGAACAGTTTGCTAATGTCTCTGGACTTCATATCAATGTTTCGAAATCCACTATTTTTATTTCTAGAGATACTTCAGGGGACCTCACAACAACCGCAGTTGCTAAGGGAATCAGTGTTGGGACTTTGCCTATTCGATATTTGGGGTTTCCTCTGACTACTAAGACCCTCACCAAGCACGATTATGAGCCACTAATTGATAAGGTTCGCAGTAGGATGCTTGTCTGGTCAAACAAGAGCCTCTCATTTGTAGGGTGGCTACAGCTTATCAAATCAGTTATCACAAGCATAGTCAATTTTTGGACAGCATTCATCCTTCATGTCGCATGCTTGAATGAGATAGAGGGACTCTGCAGTGATTTTCTTTGGTCAGGGTCTCCTCACCAGTCCCATAAAGCAAAGGTAGTGTGGGCTGAACTTTGTTTCCCAAAAGATGAAGGAGGGTTGGGACTGAGGCGGCTCAGGGATTCATCGCTAGTCTTCTCTCTGCAGCTTATATGACGGTTGTTTACTTTAGTAGGATCTTTGTGGGTTTCTTGAGTTCAGCATTACTTGTTGCGAGATAGCTCCTTTTGGGATGTTAAGGATGATAGTAAAGGCTCTTGGATCTGGAGGAAGTTATTAAAACTCAGAGACACTGCATATCCCTTCATGAAAGTTGTTGCTACTAGCAGAAATGAAGTCTTCTTATGGTTTGACAATTGGCTTGACCAGGGTAAGATCATTGATATCACTGGAGATGCTGGCACTATACATTTTGGGATTCCTCGTAATGCACGAGTCAGTGATGGTGTGAACGATGGGAGATGGAGCATTCACGGACACAACAGGTTGTTTCCAGCTCTCCACCGCCTGATATCTGAGGTAGCAGTTCCTCTCATCGAAAACAGTTTGGACTTGAGGTTATAGAGGCACTCGGGTAATCATTTCAAAGACTTCTTCTCTGCGAAGGAGACTTGGCAACAACTTAGAATCAAGCATGAGCCTGTGCCTTGGAGCAAGGTGGTGTGGTTCTCTCAGGGGATCCCCAGGTACAGTTTCATCACTTGGCTTGCTGTAAAGAATAGGCTTTCTACTGGAGACATAATGCGTAGTTGAGGTGTGCCGCAACACTGTACTTTGTGTGGGGAACTTGATGAAACAAGAGACTATCTTTTCTTTGCTTGTCCTTTCAGCTATACTGTGTGGGACAATGTGGGTAGTTGGTTACTGGGTCAGCGAATGGATCCAGACTGGTCTGATGCTCTTAGGTCACTTCACCACACCCGGTTCCATCCTATGGACTCGATTTTGGTGAGATTGGTTTTTCAGATGACGATCTACTGTGTCTGGAGGGAGCGTAACGGGCAGAGACATCAAAAACCTTGGTCAAAAGCTGCTCAAATCACCCGTTCGATTGATCGAACAATGCAGAATCGTATCTCGTCCCTCAAGTACGGACCAAATCACAAGTTTGAAGGCTTAATGCGAAGATGGTTTGAAGTAGCTCCCTAGTCTTTATACAGCTCTTGTGTTTTTTGGTCTATAGATTACATATTCTTTAATTAGCCAATTCTTTTGTAAATGTTATTCCACAACTCAATAAATTTGAAATTTCATCAAAAAAAATGCGGGTATTTTACTAATGCATTAGTGTTAGATCATTTTTTTTCATATCCCTCCACTAGAAAATTATATGAGTCCATTTCAGATGAACAGCTAATGGCCTGGTTCAAACGCAGCAGTTGCAGTTGCGGGAGTTTGCGGATGTGGGTGGTTGCGGTTTCTAGTGGTTTTAAGAGATTTGTACGACTGGTTATGCAGTTAGAAATTGTTGCATTTGCGGGATACTTATGACTGGTTAACTACCAAATGCAGCAGTGGTTACATAATAAATTAACAATATTTACATTTTATATAATTATAAAAATATCAAAAATCATAACACTATAATAAATATAAAAACTATATTAAAAAAGTTATAGTTTAAATTTTTAAAAACTTATAGAAAATATTTTTATTTTTAAATTTTATAATATTAATTAAAATATAATAGATATATTTTAGTATTTTATAGTTCCAATTTAAATTTTTTATTGAATATATTTATTTTTGTATTTATATTGTTAAAAAAGAATTATCCTCCCGCAACCGCCCGCAACCGCAAACGCTAGCTGGAACCAGCTTTTGTAATTATGAGGTTTAGAGCGGTTTGAAACAGTTTAAAGCGGTTTGAGCAGCGGTTTAAAGCGGTTTGAGCGATTGTCGTAAAACGCCAGCAACTGCTACCAACCGCAAAAGCTGTGTTTGCGGGTGGCAGCGGGAAAACCAGTCATACCCTAAGTTGATATTAGGCATGGGCACAAATCAGATATTCGGGGTTTTGAAAGTATTTGTGATTTGCTTTGTATGTCACGGATATCCAATTTTTTTATTTGCTTTGCTTCGGAAAAATACAGATATTCGGAAAAACGGATATCCGGAAAATAAACAGATATTTGCGAATATTTACGAATACTTACAGATATCTCATATGTTTTGATTAATACAAATAATCTTAAAATTTTGATACAAATTTGTTTTGTAAAATATTTTTTTGCATGATATATATTATAAAAAATTAAAAGAAGTAGTGAATCTACATATTTTGTAATTTTTTGAACTTAGTTAACAGTTATAATAACACAAAACTTAAGAAAAAATTATAATTGTCATAAATGTGTTTATCTCTTCCTTTTATGTAATACTTTTATATAAGTAATAATGTGAATAGATTTTATCCAATCATATGTTAGAATAATAATTATATAATTTTATACATTAAAAACTTTAAATATAATCAAGATATACATGTATTTATATATTGACGGATCAGATCGGATATCCACTTCCCAAAATTTTAATATTTATGGTTTGCTTCGATTTTAGCGGATATTGATATTTAGTATTTGCTTTGCTTTGAAAGTTTACGGATATCCAGAAATTTCGGATCAAATCGAAACGAATAACGAATCGAATCAAATTTAACGGATAAAATGTTCTTCCCTCGTTGATATATAATAGAATAACTAACATATATGTATACATATTGCTTATAAATCAGATTATGAAAACTCTTGCTCTTTCTTTCAGCATTAATCTTTCTTTTACACGTACAATTCGTTTACGTGTATTATCAAAAGAAACCAACTAAGCTGATATATATATATATATATGATCGAATAACTAAAATATATTGATGATGCGTCTGAGATCGGACAATGAAAAACTCTTTTCCCTTTTTGCTTCTATCCTACTCTAAATTTTCTTTGGCAACGCATGCGCTTGTTGGAAAATACATGTGACACGGTGTAGTAACTAATTTACTTCTTTTGTTTTCGTTACATTTGCAGTGCGCTTCTGTAGTTTTGTAAATCCATGTCATTTAAATTCCGATCTTTGGTAACTTTTTTTTTTTTTTTTTTTGCTTAAAATCTTTGCAGTGCGCTTCTGTAGTTTTGTAAATCCAAGTCATTTAAATTCCGATCTTTGGTAACTTGGTAACACAGAAACTGATTTATTCTGTTAGTGATATAAACGTATTTTCACATTTTTACCTTGTGATCAAGTAACTTTACGAAATCAAGATATATGTCAGACCATTGTTATGTCGTAGCAAAATTTATGATATTCTACCATTCAACAGTACCCAAAGTGAAAATTTTCTAAACCAGGCCAACATTCTTTTCTAATTTTTAATTTTCTTTGATTAGCCTCGGAAATTAAAACAAATCAAAACCGAATTCTAGAAAAACAAACTTGTACAGTAGTTTCATATATACACTTTGACGTATACATGTCGTAGAACTATACCTCATCGTGATGCAAAAGAAATACGTTTTGAGTGGCGCGAGAAGAAACCTCGTAATATTGTAGTGTAGTTAATTGAGTTGAGTGATTTTTTATGAAAAGAATAGAACTCGAAAATAATATATTTGGGTGTATTCGACAGATTGTATTTTTAATTACAAAAACGTTTTAACTAGGAACCGAAAAACAGACATAGGGGGCTACGTGGATGTATCTGCCATGTTGAAAATCGAAGCGCATGCACTAAGTTGGACTCATGATGAGACCTCACATGATCTTTCATTTAAGTTTACTCTCTTTCTCTCTCCGTATTATTATTAAATTGCGTATTATTTTATTTTTGCGTACCGTATATTAATACGGTGGCTGTAGTTATAAGAAGTTAGCCGTTTGTCCAGGCATTCATTCTGTACAAATGGTTACTATACCGAATCGAGACTGTTACAGAACCAAACACAAATTGTACTGAACAATGCCACACCTGTCTTCTCCTTTTCTTGACTTTCTTGAAAACTAAAACGATGAAAACTAAATCGAATTCGTACCGAATGACTGAAAATATATTTTGACATGAAGTCATATCGAACTAGCTAAGCCAAAAACAATAATAACACTTCTGTTTTTTATTCCATAAAAGAAACAGTTTTCATTTTAGCAGAATTTAATTACTTTTATTTAAATAAAGACCCTTCACGCTTCTCACACGCTCAGTGACATTCCATACAATGTTCCTCATGCAACAATCGAAACATCGTCAACGTAGTGCATACAGATATCTACGTACATACACACATGATGATAACATTGTACATAGTACATATATCAGCATCACCATCATGATGGATCATAGCGAGAAATAACCATGTTATGTCCTTCTCACAGAGAGAGAGACCCGTTTCGTCGAATATCCGTTTTCTTCTGACAACAATTTCATTTTTTTTGTTTCTCGAATAATTATATAAAAATACAAAGATTGGCCCGTCTCTCTGCCTGCTTATTTAGTTAATTTTGATTTAATATATTATATATTATGTTGTTCAAAAAAAAAAAATTATATATTACATTTTTTTATCATTACTGTTCTAGGTAGAGTAAAAAACAGCTGAGTTTTGCAGAGACTGTTTTGCGTGTGTTGGCTTTTCACCTTTATTGTCTTTTCCCCTTTTATCCTGCTGAACCTTCAATTTAATTAATTGTTAATTCAATACAAAACAAGATTAATGATTTTGTTCATAACAACACCATTTCTAGTTTTATTCCTCTTTTTACAATATTGAGCATAAACATTAAGATAATCAGTATTTTAAAAGACCTATGGTTGACAAAAAAAAACCTCTTAATAACAAAGAAAACATTTTTGATTTTTTTTTGCAGCACATACTAATTCAATTTCGTAAAAAAAAAAAGCTTTTATGAAATTCAACCCACCTGGTTTTCCAATTTACATCTAGATCTTTCTTTTTTCCTCTACCTCTGTGCACTTGTGTTCTTGCATAGTCCTCTCTCTCTTCCTTCTCGCGCCACACAAAAGAAACAAAAAGTAATTTCTTTTACAGCTTAACATTTTTTGTACATGTCTTAAAAGGATCTCGAGATTGGCGCATGAGATAAAGACCCCTACTTTGCTTCCTCCTCTTATCTATCTTCTTCTCCTTCCTCTCGCCATTGCTCTCTGGCGTTTTCTCTCTTCCACCAAACAAAATATAACCGAAGGAATCACACAAAAAAAAGAATAATAAACAAACCAAAAGGAACTCTTCTTTTTTTTTCCTATCTCAAACTCATTTTTTCCCACCATGAACGTTAGTGGAGGCTCTCTCTCTACCCAGAGAGCCTACCCTTGAAAAGAACCTATCAACTACACTAAACCAAAAAAAAAACTAGGAGTCCTCGAAAGTTTTATTCTTTAAATTCCTTTCAAAATTCGACTCTTGTTCTCACTGTTTGAGCTATGATGGTCCACACGATGCACAGAGAGTCGCCGGATAAAGGGTTGGATTCCGGCAAGTATGTGAGGTACACGCCGGAGCAAGTGGAAGCTCTTGAGAGAGTTTACACTGAGTGCCCTAAGCCTAGCTCTCTCAGAAGACATCAACTCATTAGAGAGTCTCCCATTCTCTCCAACATCGAGCCCAAACAGATCAAAGTTTGGTTTCAGAACCGAAGGTGAAGTTACAACAAAACATTTTTTTTTAAATCTTAAGTTGTCTTTTTTTTCTTTCTTCTGGTTGATTGAATGTTTTCTTACCAAAATATTATCTTTTTGTATTTAAGTGTATGAAGAAGACATATAAATTTGTTTTTTTCCTTGCTTAATAATTTTTCTTCATTGGTTTTATCTGAAAATTATGATTCTTTATTTTTGGATGTTAGTGATCATTATGGTTTGAAATTTAATGTAGATCCATGTCTTGTAAATCTCTCAGAGCAGGTAACTTTGTTCTGCATAAGCTTTGACACTGTTAAAACTTTAAAAACAAGAAAGTGACTTCTAATTAAATTTGTCTTTGAATTCGTTTTGTAACGTTTATTTCCGTCAAAAGTATATGAATAATTGGAAAATACATTAACTGTTCATGGACTATCATTTATTCACATCACACATGCAACATTTAAATTTATCTTGGCACAAATATATTGATGCTTCCTTTTGATTTGTTGATATTAGATGTAGAGAGAAGCAGAGGAAAGAAGCTGCTCGTCTCCAAACTGTCAACAGAAAGCTTAACGCCATGAACAAACTCTTGATGGAAGAGAATGATCGTCTACAGAAGCAAGTTTCCCATTTGGTCTATGAGAATGGCCGCATGAAACACCAACTCCACACTGTAACCTCTTCAACTTTTGTCTCTATTAAAACTCTATTATCATATTGTTATATTTTTTTGCTTAATAGTTGTAACCTTTTATTTTGGAATGCAGGCTTCTGGGACGACCACAGACAACAGCTGTGAGTCTGTGGTCGTAAGTGGTCAGCAACATCAACAACAAAACTCGAATCATCCTCAGCATCTGCAACGTGATGCTAACAACCCAGCTGGGTGAGCTTCACTTGTCTAATCAGCTTCTTGATTTGTATATTCAGTCTTTTGTCATGTTTTTTTTTTTGAAATGTTTTTGGTTTTTAGTCTCCTTTCTATAGCAGAGGAGGCCCTCGCAGAGTTCCTTTCCAAGGCTACAGGAACTGCTGTTGACTGGGTTCAGATGATTGGTATGAAGGTAATAAACTCTGCAAGTTGGTATTAATCTCATTTCTGTTTCTTTTTTTTTATTATGTTCCAATATAAACTTAATATTGTTTTGATGAATCTTCTTTTATGTGGTTGTAGCCTGGTCCGGATTCTATTGGCATAGTCTCTATTTCGCGCAACTGCAGCGGAATTGCAGCACGTGCCTGCGGCCTCGTGAGTTTAGAACCCATGAAGGTAAAGTGTGACAGTTTGTTTTCATTTACTTGTGTCTGTAATGTAGTCAGGAGAAATGAGAATCTTGAATTGAACAAAAAAACTGTAGGTTGCTGAAATTCTCAAAGATCGTCAATCTTGGCTCCGTGATTGTCGATGTGTGGATACTCTGAGTGTGATTCCTGCTGGAAACGGTGGTACTATCGAGCTTATATACACACAGGTCTGCCCCTATACTTGTAGTCTTCTAGTTGCACTTCCTTACAAGACTACCTACGGTTTGGACTTAAACCGTGCTTTTGTCCCTTTGAATTATCAGATGTATGCTCCAACAACTTTAGCAGCAGCTCGTGACTTTTGGACGCTGAGATACAGCACATGTTTAGAAGATGGTAGCTATGTGGTAAGCTATTTAGATCTACTTTTTATGTTTTTTGGTTTCTATTTTTTGAAACTGCTTCATGATGCTTCCTATCACTCACTGTCTTCAGGTATGTGAGAGGTCGCTTACTTCTACAACTGGTGGCCCCAACGGGCCACCTTCTTCAAGCTTTGTGAGAGCTGAAATGCGACCAAGCGGGTTTCTCATCCGTCCTTGCGATGGTGGTGGTTCCATTGTCCACATTGTTGACCATGTTGATTTGGATGTAAGCCACAAAGTCAAATTGTTTCAAAACACATCAGTTCTGTTTAGTAAATATGTTCCTGACTTTGTTCTTTTCCAATTTCCCTAGGCTTGGAGTGTCCCTGAAGTTATGAGGCCTCTTTATGAATCTTCAAAGATTCTTGCTCAGAAAATGACCGTTGCTGTAAGTTTCAGCAACCTTGAACAACTTGGGATAATGTTTGTGGTTCTTATGTTTGGTTTATTTATTCCAGGCTCTGAGACATGTAAGGCAAATTGCACAAGAGACAAGTGGAGAAGTTCAGTACGGTGGAGGGCGTCAACCTGCGGTCTTAAGAACCTTCAGTCAAAAACTCTGTCGGTAAGTATCACCTCTATTGCTGCCAAGAGTTTGTTGTTTTCTCTCTCTTTCTAATTGTTTTAAGTTAATGAAACTTCAGGGGATTCAATGATGCTGTTAATGGTTTTGTGGATGATGGATGGTCACCATTGGGTAGTAATGACGGTGCAGAGGATATTAGTGTTATGATAAACTTGTCTCCTGGGAAGTTTGGTGGGCCGTCTCACTACGGTAGCTCATTCCTCCCAAGCTTTGGAAGTGGTGTTCTTTGTGCTAAGGCATCTATGCTATTGGAGGTACATCTTGGATAGAGGAATAAGTTTATTTTCTATATTTTGGTCTTTAGTTTAAACTAACTTGCATCTTTTTCTTGAATCAAGAACGTCCCACCAGCTGTGCTGGTTAGATTCCTTAGAGAACACCGCTCTGAATGGGCTGATTATGGTGTGGATGCTTATGCTGCTGCATCCCTCAGAGCAAGTCCTTTTGCTGTTCCTTGCGCTAGAGCTGGTGGCTTTCCGAGTAACCAAGTCATTCTCCCACTTGCGCAGACAGTTGAACATGAAGAGGTACTAAAGACTAAACAGCTTCACTTTTTTTCCTTCCCTCATTAACACTAAAACCTTTTTTGATTTTCTTGTTTCAGTTTCTTGAGGTGGTTAGACTTGAAGGTCATGCTTACTCACCTGAAGATATGGGTTTAGCTCGTGATATGTACTTGCTTCAGGTCCGACCTCATGGTTTCACATCGTCACAGTTCGTTGGTTCTCTTATTGACATTTTTGATCGTTGATTCATTCCACAGCTTTGTAGCGGTGTTGATGAAAATGTGGTTGGAGGTTGTGCACAGCTTGTCTTTGCTCCTATTGATGAATCATTTGCTGATGATGCACCTTTGCTTCCTTCTGGTTTCCGAGTCATACCTCTTGAACATAAATCAACCCCGGTAATATATCAAAATCTCATTTAATTAAATATATATATTCTGATGCAATAATCTAATCTCTTACTGTCATATAGAACGGTGCATCTGGGAACCGTACGTTGGATTTAGCATCGGCTTTAGAAGGATCAACACGTCAAGGAAGTGAAGCTGGCCCAAATGGTTGTAACTTTAGGTCGGTAGTGACCATAGCATTCCAGTTCACATTTGATAACCACACAAGAGACAGTGTTGCTTCAATGGCACGTCAGTACGTGAGAAGCATAGTGGGATCTATACAGAGGGTTGCTCTAGCCATTGCTCCTCGTCCTGGTTCTAGTATCAGTCCAATGTCTGCTCCCACTTCCCCTGAAGCTCTCACTCTGGTCCGTTGGATCTCCCGGAGTTACAGGTACTTGTTAGCATTCTAGTTTTCTATCTAAGCTGAGTGTTTATTTGGTCTAAACTCTATTCTTATTGGCTGTTGTAGAGTTCACACTGGTGCAGATCTCTTTGGCTCTGATTCTCAAACCAGTGATGACACATTGCTGCGTCAACTCTGGAGCCACACTGATGCAATCTTGTGCTGCTCGCTCAAAACAAACGTAAGTGACTGACTACATGTCTCTGCTTCTAAGGACATGTTTTCCAATTTTTTGAGATGGGTGTGACAAGATCTCTTTTGTAGGCTTCACCGGTTTTCACATTTGCAAACCAAACCGGTTTAGACATGCTGGAAACTACTCTTGTAGCACTTCAAGACATAATGCTAGACAAGACCCTTGACGAGTCTGGTCGTAAAGCTCTTTGCTCTGAGTTCCCCAAGATCATGCAACAGGTTTTTTTTTGTTTACTTGATGATTCTTTTGCCATTTTCTCGAAAAAATCATTCTGACTCGGAATCTTGATTATTTTGTGTAGGGATATGCTCATCTTCCTGCGGGTGTGTGTGAATCAAGCATGGGGAGATTGGTATCTTACGAGCAGGCAACAGTGTGGAAAGTTCTTGAAGACGATGAGTCAAACCATTGCTTAGCATTCATGTTCGTGAATTGGTCGTTCGTTTGAAGAAAAGAGTAAGGAAGACCAGGTTGCTTTCTTCCCCCATGGAAGGTTATTTATGTAAGATATTAGACTTAGGGTGCTATTATGCTAAACAGTGTTTTGAAATTCATGGACTAATATGTATTATGACTTATGTATGATCCCTTGATGGATTGTTTCTTTGTTCGTATGTTATGGCAGGATATTGTTATGATGATGTTATCAAGTCTTTTTTGTTGTGCTAGTTTGCTTTTGCAAGAGTTTGATGTTAATTAAGTCTTTTTTGTTGTGCTAGTCCTGGCCTTTTGTTCTACGTTGCACATATTGAGCTGCATGTAGCTAAAAAAATCATAAAGAAAAAAGAGCTCAAAAGTCGACAAGAAACTGTTTAAAATTTGGAACCATCAGATTTATTTACGAACCAAAATTTTTTTTAGTAATGAGGATAAGATAAATGAAATTTAGAAAATAAATTTGTTTACACATGGGACATAACTTTTCATCTATATCTTGGTAACAAAAATAATTGGGATAGGTTTGTAGTTTGGAGTACGTATATCAATATTTAGAGAATAAATATCTTTTAATTATTGAAAAGGAATGATGTTAGATTCGTGTATTCTGGGAGAGGGGTGCAGGGTGGTCCAGTTTGACTATAGGTGCTAAGCTGTGTAAGCCGTTTCTAGCACTGCAAAATATTTAAAGATTGGATCTGCATGAAATCTTCACAGTAAATGAATCTATAAATTTCACAAATTTAAATTGAGATCGTATCTATCATAAGAAAATTAGAGAAACCTATAAAAGTTCCCCCTTCCCCCCCCACCCCGTAGCTGACTATTTTAGTGAATACATTTTAAATGTTTTTGCATTCTATACCAAGTGACCAATTTGGCAAAAGAGCGTAGCAAAAAAAAAATGTCGCAATAACATTTATATTCTTAAAGGAAATTAGCATAGTTTCCAATTGTAGTTGTCACAAAAACACGGATTGAACTTTTAAATGTATTATAAATAGTGAGATATGATCATCATTTCTGTTTTTTTTTTCCGGTTTGTCTGGCATCAATGGAGAATATGGTGGTATATTTTATAAAAATAATCATATGCAGTTATTTACTACTAATACATTGGTGCACTATCTAGTATTTATTTATGGGTTTTGAAATTCATTTTTTCTTGGGTAATTTTTAATGCAAAAAATAATAAACCTATATGAGTTTAATCACCAATGACAACTAGCCAACTAGTCCTGGCCTTTTATTAGTGCTTTAAATATGGCCTTTAATGAGAGCATCCTGCTTCACTCACTATCACTAAAACAAAGAACAGAAATGGGAACTTCAGTAATAAAAGCTCTCAAATATCTTCTACTTTTCAACATCTCCTTGACCTTCATCTACACCAATGAAGTCTCCGCTTCTCCAGTGACTCTACCGGCGGCAAAGATGAGCCGTAGACTTGTGGCGGTTCAAGGCATGGTTTATTGCAAGTCTTGCAAGTACTCCGGCATTAATACGCTCCTAGAAGCATCTCCTCTTCAAGGTTGTTACATTATAATCTCTGGTCTCTTTTAATTTTTCTAATTATTTTAGTCTCGTAGATCTATAACTTTATAAGTTAATTTTCACATGAGCTGGATTGACCTTGTCTTCGTTTTTTTTTCATCGTTGCATGTTTAGGAGGTTTACTTCCATGACATAATCTTCACAATGCATGCATTAGGTTCTCGCAAAAAATACATCACATCAAACTTTATGGCTGCAAAATTTTTGGATTAATTAACTTTTGTTCAAAGAGATTAGTCTGATGAATTTAGTTTAAAGACTCGTTTACTTACCATGCATGCATTGTTAGGCTGATTTTCCCATGAAATAATTTGAATGAATGATATTAATCCAACAAACTGATGTGATTAAGAGCACTAATTGTCTGGTATCTTAAGGTAGATCTCACTAAAAGTAAAAAAAGGTTAGGGTAAATGCATTTTCAATAGTTCTAGGAAAAATGCATTTTCAAAAATTGACCCCAATGACCTCTTTAAAAGATAATATATCATGATTTTGGGTTACACATTCGTCGAATCTCTCGTGCCAGTTGGCTTTCATGCACAAAACGTATTTTCGTCCTGGCTTTCATGCACAACAATTTATTTTCCTCCTTTTCTACTCTTTGCAATTTTACGACTGTTTTATCTATACTATTAAAGCAGGATCCTATTGTCCTTTTTACCTTAGCATGCCCTTTTATTTACTAACATTGCATGTTTCATTAAGGGCAATCAAGTAATATTAATAACACATCTATATTGGGTCATTTTTTTGGATCAAGCCCACTGTCCACATCATATCTCTCTTGGGCCATTTGGACCGATTAAAAAATCAGATCCAATTCTCACATTTTTTTTTCCTTTAGGCTATTGAATCCAAGTTCAAATAATTTTTTTCCAACCATTCTTAATTTTTTTTTTCTTAATATAATTTAAGCATTCATAAAAAAAATTGATTTTTTCATTGAAAAGTATAAATTTTTATTAAAAGTATATAATTATTTTTATTAAAAATATTAACCACATAATAAAATTAATTTATCAGAGTTATATCAACTTAATTCATTAAAGAAATACAGTTTGATTTTTTAAACATAAATAGTCATTTAAAATGAAACACGATAAAGAAAATAAAAAGTTTAAGTCTTTTATAAAATAAAACAAAAATATATGAAATATAGAATTTACTAAATATTTGTCAATTGAAAAAAAAAAGAAAAATAAATCCGCGCTTTCAAAGCGCGGATCAAAATCTAGTTTTTCTTAAAGCTAAATCCTTAAATCAAGCTTCTAATATTAATCATTGAATAGCTGATATATATTTATTGAGATCTTTTTAATGTTTCACCGACAGGAGCGACTGTAAAGTTTGCATGCAACAACACAAAGAGAGGTGTGACGATGGAGACAAAGACGGACAAAAACGGATACTTTTTCATGTTAGCTCCGAATAAACTCACCACCTACGGTTTCCACACATGCCGGGCTTGGCCCACGAACCCAGGTCCCGCGGCTGCTACGGTGACATGCACCGTCCCTTCACAGCTCAATAATGGAACCACCGGTGCTATGCTTAAGCCTTCTAAATCAATCAACATAGCTGAACGCGGCTACGTTTTATTCTCTGTTGGTCCCTTCGCGTTTGAACCGGCATGTACTCGTTGAAGTCTCGACTTTCTTCTTTATGTATGTGTGTGCTTGCTTGTTATGACTATCCATCACTAGTGCTTTAAATGTTTTCATCGTCGTGTTTGCTTTTTTAGTATGTTCACGTTTTAAAGCTCGTCTTGGTAGACATTTTGAGATTGTTGGTGTGTTTGATTTCCTATATATCCTTATTGCTTTTCTCTTCTTCACAACTGACAAACCAAATTTTTGTAAAGCAACCTTGTAATGTGTACCACGGTGAATCGGTGGTACAATGCTATCCTAACCATGTCTTTAGGTCATCTAAAGGGATATACGCAAGCTGATACTATTAACATCCTCTCATGAGCTCTTTTTGGAGATGACGGTATATGTATGCACATAGTGGTTTTGAAAATTCTATTCTTCTATTTGAGTGTAGTTCTTTAAGTGGAGATTATTATCCTATCATCATTAAGAGAATACCATTACACATTAATGAAAACAAAAGTGTAAACTACAGTGATGTTTTTGCGAGTTCTCAAAGGTTGGGTTGATGGTAAGAATGCAATATATAAATAAAAATAATTCAATTATGAAAATATAATAGAGCTACAATTTTCATTAAGCGAAAACATTATTATATCGAAGAACAACGATAAATTTTGCAGAGTCGATCTGCTATTTAGGTCATTTAAAAATAACAAAAAAAGGACAGCTAGATAATTGGTAACATGAGTTATTCATCACTCCAACACCGTTTGATGAGTTTTGGGGCGCAAAACAAGCCAGCAACAATAGCCGAGATGATGATGACCGCCACAAAGACGATGGTTAGGATGTAACCTGTATCCATTTTTTCTTGACAAGCCTTTGGGTCTTTCTAATTTTTCTTCTCTTCTTTAACCTACTAGTCAATTGTACTCATATATTTATACTGTATTTTCGACGCTGAGTTAACATTTTTGTAGGTAAGTCACAGAATTTTGGAAAGTTTAGATTTTCTCATCAAGGAGCATTAACTAGTGAAAATTGGGAATGTTTACATTTATGGTATTTGAGTAATTGTCACGAATATATCACTAGATTCTTTCTTAAACATTCTAAGAAAGCATAAAGTTGTGATATTTACAGATAGTAAAAATGTCGTTTTTTGTAACATATATAACTCATTATTTCCTTTTCCCCAATATTTGTTTCTCACATGCTCACTTAATTCCTCTTTTTTTTTAACTTTTAAGTTCAAAAGCTTCCTTTTCTACGATAACTTCTCTTAATTTTTTTGAGTTTTTTTTTTCTTTTTTTCTAAAGTTATTATGTTGTATGGGTGTGACTGGTAATCGATGAATAGAAAAAGAATAAATATGAATAAAATTTTGGGAATGATGAAGAATGACGGTTCTTTATCAAAATTAACAATGAACAAATTTACATTATAATTCTCTATAAAAAAAGAATGAAAAGGAACGAAGAAAAAAAATATTCCTGTTGAATGATAATCTTTTTAAGGAACATTAAGAAATGTAGTGTTTCTATTCATTCCCTTGGTTTGAATAGTAACCAAGAGAATGAAGAGAAACATTACATTCCTTAACGTTCTTTAAAAAAATTACCATTTATGAGAAATATTTTTTCCTATTCATTCTTTCTCATTTCTTTTTTTATAGAGAATTATAATGCAATTTTGTTCTTTGTTAATTTTGATAAAGAATCCTCATTCTTCTCATTCCCAAACTTTTATTCATATTCATTCTTTTTCTATTCATTAAGAATTCTTAGGGTGTGATTGGTAACCATCAAGAAACATTAGGAACGAAGAAGAAAAGAATGAATAGGAATAAAATTTTGGAAATGATGAGAAATAAGGGTTTCTTATCAAAATTAACAAGGAACAAATTTGCATTATAATTCTCTACAAAAAAAAAAGAATGAAAAGGAATGAAGAGGAAAAAATATTCCTCATGAATGGTAACATTTTTGAAGAACGTTAAGGAATGTAGTGTTCCTCTTCATTCACTTGGTTACTATTCAAACCCTTAATGTTCCTTGATGGATACCACACTTGTGTATGACAAGTAAATAAATTTATGGTAACATTTTACCGTCTCTACACGTTCACATTAACACATTGTGTTCTTGCCAGAAGACAAGCCAAGCCACACACCACAAACTAGAATAGCATAAATTTATTCTTTTTTCAACAGCTCTGGTTTGGTCCTTGTTATGGTAACATTTTACCGTCTCTAGACGTTCACATTAACACATTGTGTTCTTGCCAGAAGACAAGCCAAGCCACACACCACAAACTAGAATAGCATAAATTTATTCTTTTTTCAACAGCTCTGGTTTGGTCCTTGTTATATAATTACATGAGTTGATAGAACCATATATGGTTATTTTTTGTGACAAAGACTGTCAAAGAGCGATACTAGTAAACTCTTCACCAATCCATACCGAGTTGCTAGGAGAGGAATAAATTATCAAGATATGTGATTAGGTGCCGATGCATTGACATAGCTTTCCATCTGTATCTTAGCCTCCGCTTCTGTAATAAACAAAGAGATAGAGAGAGATGTATCAAAACATATTGAACTCTCAGTTGACTGAAGTAGAAACTCCTATAACTAAATCAAATCTTTAAATCATAATGTGTCTACTGCAGATGCCAAGATCAATCTAAAAGATATTTCTCTCATCAAGAGTATATAGAGTGCATTACGAGAATATGAATCGAGTTAGTAGAGTACTGCATCAAGAGTATATAGAGTATGAGGACTCACCTTCCTCATTGAGCATCTTAAGTAGGTGAGTTCTTGTAGGAAGAGCGTACATCCCTAAAGCCACAGCTTTCCGTATAGCCCATTCATGGTGAGGAGCAAACAGTTAAGCATAAGACTTGGATGCTGGATCATTTAAAGAGTTATCACCTCTGCATATAATATCGAATACACATTTAATCATCTCATTATCTAAGCCAACAAAAAAGATCAGAAACTACAACTTTCTTTTACTTCAACGACCTTGTTGCAATCATCAGCAACTAAAAAGAGAAACTACACAGTTCGGAGAAGCCACGGTGGTTGCTAGTTCCTTGAAAGCCGTGGAGATTTTTCTGAGCGGCCTATCTGCGTTCGAATCATATTATTGCCTCAGAATCTACTTTGCTTCTCGAAAAGAGAATTCGCTGATCATTTCTGTATATGTTTGGTATTCGGTTTATAGATATCCTTCTTCCGGATAATATTATATCCTCACCCGAGTTTATGAGTCAATGTTGGTGTGACAAAAACCGAATCAAACCGAGTTTATGGTAAATGGTTTATTTGACAAGAGACTGGAGAAATAGCTTATTTCACTGGCAGATATAGAAAATTTCAGCAATGGAAGAGGAGGCATCAAGCTCCATGGGCTCTAAGCATCCCTTGTCAGTCAAACAAGCCAAGATCAAAGCCTTGAGAAAGCAAAATACTTAAACTCGGTTGAGGAGAAAGAGAAGGGGTTCCAAGTAGGGTCGGGCCTGGATACAAGCCCATCAAGCATTTGCTTGAGGGCCGATCAAGATAAAAATATTTTGGGGCCAATTTTTTCCAAGGATTAAGTAGTAGAGATGGTGTAAGTTGCTCCAATTTGAGTTGTCTGCCCATAGTTCGAATGTTGTCTAGTGCTGTTAAGGGGCCAATTTTTTTTTTCTGGCTTCTAGTTTGCCAAATGTCAGGCACGGCCCTGGTTCCAAGGCTTGAGAAAGAGAAGGTGTTCCAAGGCTTGAGATACCTGTACTTTACACTTTTGTATTCAGATTCACTCTCAATCATATACTATTCAATTCATCTTCGTTTTAGCGATATTCTTGATCAATAAAAAAGAAGAAGCCTTTTTCCATCTAAAAATCACATACAAATAGTCATTTTATTAATTACTTATTCATTACGTTAGATTTTGTCCAAAAATAAACAAAAAGAAAAAAAATCATGACGTTAGATTAAACCTTAACCCTGACTTGTAAATGGATTCTTTAGTTTATCAGTTACAAGATTGCTTTTACAGAGCCCCAAGGCTGAGCTTTCATATGGTCCGAGTCTCTAAAGACCCGCGAATTATACTACCAATTTAGTTGTTACCAAATCTAATAATGTAAATATGTAAATCTAATAATGTAAACTAGATTTTGATCCGCGCGAATGCGCCGATATTTTTTTTTAACGGTCTATTTATTTTTTTTATCACTATTTGTTTTTGTGGAAGCCTCTTTAATTAGTCCAGTGGTTTGATTAAGGGTTCATTAATGCTTCTACACCATGAGGTCTGGGGTTCAAACCCTAAAAAACGCAAATTATGCAGATTATGGAGAAAAAAGTTACAAGAGGTCTTCAACATCGTGCTTGGCGTATCGTCGAACATGGATCTCATAGGGCGGCTCGGAGTAACGCAGTCAGACGTGCATTCTCATATGATGGTAGAATTATCGGCTGTAGAATCGTCTATGTAATATTTCTCATCGTTGTAATACCATAATTAATCAGACTTTAAAAAAAAACATTCCTTTTTATTTAAATTATCATAAAACCCAGAATATTTGTTTTTACAGATTAGTTAAACGTGATTTGAAAGATTTTGTTAGTTAATGATTTACTTTATTTGTTATGATGACTGAATCAGGGGAGAATTGGAATGTTATTGAGTTTAGGAATAATCGGATTTATTAGTTTTAAAGAATAGCTTGATTTGCAAGTTTTGAATTACGATATCTTGTTTAATCGTACATTTTTATATAGTTTTATTTTTGATGATTGCGTGGAAGTAGGAAACATTTTGGGAATACTAACTATAATATATTTTGGTATTCTCCAACATAAATACGTTTAAAAAAAATATAATAACATTTTATACATGTTACAAACCATAGGATTGATAATAATATATCTATCTTATTAAAACATAAACATTAAAACTTCTTCTAGGTGGATTTTTAAATTGAACATCACATTATTATTCATATCATAACCTTATATTTGCTTAAACAATTCAATATCAACCACCTTTCATTTAACTCCACCGTAAGATCTATCTTATTATATGTTTTACATTATACTTCTATTATTATACATCTATTAAACAAAACATCTATTATGGGATGATTGGTAAGTATTGTAGTTTTATATTTTTTGCTGTATAATTTAATCTGTAGATTTATTTGTTGTAGTTTTCCTTGTTGTAGATTTCTAAAGCACTAATTTTTTACTCTGGAAATAAAGCTCTCTACAGCCATATTTTGATTTTGTAGAGATGTTTTGTTGTGAGTTTTTTAAGGAAAGCAAAGCTCGATTGGTTGACATATATAGCTGTAGACTAAATTTTGGCTGTCCAGAGCATCTACAGCTCAAACCAATCATCCCCATAGTATACTCAAATTATCATATTTACATTATATCATAGTACAAATATAACAAACCTTCTTTTTATTATAGTCAAATGAATACAACAAATGTCTCCAATCAAATATTTTGATCGGCATGCTTACGTACCTGCTATAAGATAGATAAGAATAAAAATTAATATTACACATGTTACAATAATTCTGTGAAAACAAGTCACTGCATCACGAGTCGGTCATTAGCAAGTCGAGTCAGCGAGTCATTAGCAAGTTGAGTCGACCGCGAGTCATTAGCAAGTTGAGTCGACCGCGAGTCATTAACGAGTCGAGTCGACTGCAAGTCATTAACGAGTCCTTAGCCAGTCATTATACAATTCCGAACATCTTGGTCTGGTTATCTCCTAAACCAATTGATTAAATTAACTAAACTGATTATGGAAAAACCTCTTCTCCAAGTTAACGAGAATGTACTAATGTATATTCTTATTTCAATAACAGAAACATCAACTTTTACTTTAAAAAAATCGACAATGGAAAAACCCCTTCTCCAAGTTGAGTCTACTATGGCTAAAACCTCAGTTACAATCAAATATGTCCAATCAAATTGCCAGATTTGAAAAATCATGAATATGGAAAACCTCATTCTCCAAGTTTATTCTACTAGACCTAAAATTTCGGTGTCAATAAAATCCGGAGAATTTGTAATTATTTTACCTAACTTAATAGGTTAGGGAATACCATTTCCTCCCACTATAATGTGTCCATAAATACTTGTCGATATCATTCATCATTCGACATTCACAAAAAGCTCCCAAAAAGCACAATGTCGAAAGAAAGACATCGACCAAGAAAACATACAGAGAATGTAAGAAGCTGGCATGTCTCAATCGAGCATATTGATAGCCGATCTTATATAGGAATTGATAATTCTATCAAGAAACAAATAAATCTGAATAAGAACAAAATAATCAGTATCGATTGAATATTGAAAACAAAGAATAAGAATATATATTATAACCTTTAACGAGTATATCTATCAATTGGTTTGCTCTGTTTTACGAGAATGAAGAAAGAAATCTTGGGGTTCTCTGAATTCCTAAATTTTGGTCGGGTTACAGATACTTTTTCAACATGAATTGATGACTTCCAAGAGGAACAAACACGTTTAGAAAAAAGACATGTTTATGTCTTTAGAAGAAAATAAAACAAAGAAAAAGAAATATTGGGTAACCGTTTTTATTTTTTTTATTTTTTTCCTGTACAAGTACTGTTGTTACTAATGGGCTTATTAATTTGATATGGACATGTGCATTTACAATAAAATTTTGCTTTATGGATCATAATAGTTAGATTGCCGTTAAATATAAAACAAAAACATTTTTTTATTGCACTTAACTTTTTAACCAAACATTGTTATTCTTTATTTATTAAACCTCTTGCATACACATTGAAAATACTATTCTATTAATAAAACAAATTGAAACTATAATTTTTTTTCGATTAGTACAGTTTCATTTAAATTTTGACCAAATAAAAATTTTTATATCTAAATATTTATACAAACATTTATATATCCGCATGGGGTTAATCTATTAAGTATTTTTAATTTGTTTTTTGACGCGTTTGTTTGTTTATCTACCTTATTATTACAATTATTTTATTAGAATTTAATGAAGACTTGGGATGTTATTCTATATTGTATTGGTTAATATTATATTAGTATTTTCACCTTACATCTATATTTATAATACACTGATATGTTAATCCAAATCGTATTGGTTACTTTTAGATTAGTGTACAACACATCTATAACACACTGTTATTTCAATCCAAATCGTATTAGTCAATATTATATTAGTGTTTTCACTGCACGGTTATATCTCTAATACACCGATGAAAAACTACTAATACAAAATACAGTTTTTATATTGTTCTTTAAACATAAAATGGAATTGGACAAACTTGAAATGTGTTAAAACAAAAATAAAACCCGCGCGGTCGCGCTGGTCATGATCTAGTACGCTGTTACAAACCATACGATTGATCATAAAAATATCCGAGTAAACACAAAAATGCATACATGAAATTAATGGTTTAGATGAGTAAAAGTTCATTGATAGCACAACAATGTCTATTACACAATTTCTTTAGCATGGTATATTTTGGAACGAATTATGTGGTTAAGTATTTATACATTTTGTTTTTGATTATGCAGACCAAGATAAACGAAGGCATGGTGAGAAGAATGACATTTATTTTGGTTTATTCGGTTTAGGTACATGTAAATGTAATTTTAAATGACATCAATTTTTCAAGATAGTCCTGCGGATATTCGGTTTAGGTACATCTAAATTTAATTGTAAGTGTCGTCAATTTTTTTAAGCTGGTTTAGGAATTAAATGAAACTACAGTTTGTAAGCCAGTGGCATTCTATTGTAATTATTAGGAAAAAATGATGGTTAAATACTAATTGTACTTCTATTTTAATAGATTAGATTGGAAGAACTTCATTAACAAAACCGCTCAGTGTTTGTATTTCAAGAAGATTGTTATACGTTTTGATTTTATATAACTCTCAGTGCAGCTTTACTCGTAATCACATCCACGAAAACCACGACGACACTGCCATACCAACACCAAAAATATTAGGGATAATTTAGCGTCAAGTGTAAATCTGTCGGTTATGGATTTCGATTCTATTCCTACTTAAAACAAAGTTGCTGCTAGGGACTGTTTGTTTCTCCGTCTCCCATCTCTATCCAGCTGCTCCATCTATGTGATACATCTAAATGATCCATCCAAATTTTAGAAATTGTTCGCTTTTCCATCTAGATGAACCATCTAGATGAGTCATCTGGATGAATTTTATGTTTGTTTCTTTATTTCTATTTACATCCAGATGAGTTTAATAAACAAATTATAAATATACCCTTGTTTTGATTTAATCATATATTTGATATTAATTTTAACTATACTAACTTTTATTATTTAGTATAAAATATATTTACACTGAAATTATTTTAAAATTAGCGTTTCACATTTATAAATTTTTTTTTCATAGAATTTTATTTATTTTATCTAAATTTGTATTAAAATTTAACTACGACTATAACTTTTCATAAAAATCTGAATAAACTTCCAAACAACTCAAAGTAGAAACTTAAAGTGCAAACTCAAATTGTATAAAACTAAAATTTAAAAGATGAAAGCAATGGTACGAGCATCATGTACTCAAATTTGCAGTTCAACAGAAAAATATGTTTTTACGGTTTTGGCGGGAAAACACGTTTTTAAGGCTTTGGCGGGAAAACACGTTTTTGTGATTTTGGCGGAAAAACGCGTTTTTGCGATTTTGGCAGTAAAATGCAGTTTTGCGATTTTGGCGAGAAACCGCATTTTTACGGTTTTGGCGGGAAAACGCACTCTCGCGATTTTGGTGGAAATGTGTTTTTACTGTTTTTACGAGAAACCGCGGTTTGCAGTTTTGGCGGGAAACCGTGTTTTGCGGTTTTGGCGGAAAAACATGATTTTACAATTTTGGCATAAAAACGTGTTTTGCGGTTTTGGCGGAAAAACGTGTTTTTACAGTTTTTGCGGGAAAACGTGTTTTAATGTGAAAATGCATTTTTGTGGTTTTAACGGGAAATATGTTTTGGCGGGATGTACATTTTTACGAGAAAATTACGATTTTGGCCAAAATTTTTGTTTTGTAGTTTTGGCGGAAAAATGTGTTTTGTAGTTTTGGTGGGAAAATATTTTTTTATGGTTTTGTCGTTTTTCATGAGTGATAAAATGATATTAGGTTTGAGTTTGTAATTTGTTAATTATATGGTGGTATAATAGATATTATACTATTTTGCCAAACTCATCTCCATCTAGATGATCCAATTTGGATTAGCCAGCTAATTTTCAAAATTAAACCTAAATTTTTAAAACTCATCCAGATAAACCATCTAGGTGACTTATACTTTTAATGCCTAAACGAACAAAACTCTCGTCTTCATTCAGATGGCTCATTTGAATAAAAAAACGAACAGTCTCCTACTTGGCCAGATGAAGATGGAACCCACACTTTAGGCTTCATTAGATCGAAATGAAAACACACAACAAGGGCACTGAAACTCGAAAGGTACGTAATAAAATAAAAGTCATCAGAGTTTTCACCGAGGCTTTGAGAGAATTTTGCTGGAAATCAACCAAAATCATCTCTCAAAATCTTAGACCTGGATTTTAGGATATAAACCAGGAGCCAGCCTAGGTTTCGCAGATGCAAGTAGAGGCTTGGCCATGAACAAGTTGGTATTAGCGGCAATGAGCTCGACGTGGGAGAGTCCATTCGAACCCTTGGAGACAGGGCCGGATCACAAGGGGTACAAACGGTGCGACCGTCCCGGTACCAAACCCGTATAAATTTATATATATTTATATATAAAAAATAATAAATAAAATTGAAAAGGATCCAAAATTATTTGATATGTATATAGTTTTATTTTCACTACAAATGTACAAAATATTACTGATTAAAATTTAAAATATTTTAAACATTATCTACGTATAAATTTTAAAGGGTAAAAAAAAATTTTGACCTAGGACTCGGACAATGTCGAGCCGGCGCTGCTTGGAGAAGCCTAGCTAACAACATGACGATCTTTGTTGCTCCAAGCTTAGGACCTGTGTAGGCACGCCGACCGGTGCCGAATACCACGAAACGCATGTCGGGCTCCATCAGAGTCACATCCACTGGGTCCCTAGCATGATCAACAAGGTGTCGCTCTGGCTTGAACGCGTCAGGTTCCTCCCATGTCTTAGGGTTCCGACCAAGTCCTGGACAGCTCATAAGAATTTGACTACCTGTCGTTGCAATTTAAAATATATAACCACGTCATATTATGTTCGATTGTGTTCTTTTAAAATGCCCTATGTCATAAACTGTTTGACAGAAGTTAAGCAAGACCCCCTAAACCTCTAATATTTACTATAACTTGGATTGGTGACTGTATGTTTAAGGAAAAACAAAACAAAATAATGAACAGAAATTCACTTGAAGAATTGAATAAATAAGAAAATAATAATTTTTGTTCAATTTGTTCCTCATAAAAATTGTAGAAACAAATATTTATTCATAAATTCTTTTAAACAAGAGAAAATTAGAGGACTGGAGTTATGATCCATGTGTAAAAAATTTAACAAAATTTCTAGGTATAAAATTTGATAATCATCATATTTTAAAAAAATGTGGTCACCAATTGAAACCTATATTTAATAAATTAATTTCTCCATATTGATACAATTAATATCTTGACCTTTTATTTTTTTATTTTTATTTTTTGGCGACAAACAGCTATTCTATTACTCAAACTTGAGATGGTGTGGGTATCTTGACATTTTATTAATATTGGGGCTTTAGCGTATATAATAAATATGAAATTTTGACCTTTGGGGACAAAATAACCAGCAAGAGTAGTATCTTCTCGGGCTCCATGAGGAGGCAAAAATGCATTAGGTGGGTGAAGCCGGAAAGATTCTTTGCAACAAGCTTTGATGTAGTTAAGTTGTGGTATGTCTGATTCCTGGATAAGCCTGTCTTTGCCAACTATAATGTTCAGTTCTTTTGTAGCTTTCTCAAGAATCTCTTGATGATTCAACATCTCCGCTATCGTCCACTCCACGGTATTCATTGTATTGTCGATGGTTGCAACATTGACATCCTACATATGGAATGCATGATAGTATGAAACATGCGTAAGAGATGAAACGCTAATTTGATTTTTTTTTTTTTTTTTTACAGTTCTTACCTTGCATTGAGCTCTAATCTCCTCAAATGTGAATAAATGTATTCCTTGATCATCTTTTTGCTTGATTGGAATATCGAGCCAATCTTCCTCCGTCTCGTTTCCGCCTTTGTCCCTCCACAAATGCATTCTCTCGCGGATGATCGGGTCGTTGCACCTGTTGATAATATCAACCGCTTCTCTTGCGTCCTTCTCCTCACCCTCGACGTTCCATCCTCTAAGAAAAGGGCGGTAGTCTGCTATAGTGAAGCCGAATAAACAATAGTTTAGTGACCATCACTTTCTTCGCTAGCTTCCACCGCTCACCGTAGGAAGAGAAACTAACGCCGTTGTAGCCATGACTTATGAGTCTGATCGAGTATGCCTCAGCTCTGTCTGCGAGAGCCTTGTCTTTTTCCCTAAGCACTTCTAGGGAAATCTCGCTTGAGGTTACGATAATGACATGGACGCCGCCGGCAAAACGGAAGCAAGCTATCTCCGTTTCCATATCTTCCATTACGCGGTGAATCCACTGATGAGCCGGCCGGTTCATGATCATTTGGAACAAGTTTCCAATGATCGGCCATCGTCCTGGGCCCGGAGGAAGTTGACCTTTTGATTCTTGGATCTCAAGGAACGTATTAGCTAAGGCCAGGACCAGCATAATGGAAAGCACAAGCGTGAAACTAGATGGATAGGTCACATTCATGTTCATATTATTATTTTTGCTTTTACGTGGGAGTGCCATGGTCTAGAGTTGTTATATATAAAACCGCTCAAACATCCCAAGTTCCCAACCAATGGGTAAAAAACAAAATACATATAACAATATTCTTTTTTTTTTGGGTCAAACAGATAATAATATTCTATACACGCCATTTCATCAATAACTAACTTTGAAAAATTCTCCGCGGGACTCGAGTCATTTTTAAAGTTAGTTCTTCATGAAAGGGCTTGTTTAGAATATTATTGTCTGTATTTTGTTTTTTACCCATTGGTTGGGAACTTGGGATGTTTGAGTGGGGTTTTATGAACTCATGGTTAGGGGCCCTGTTAGCACTACAAGAAAACATCAATATGGTAACTATTTCTGCAACTACAGTCTTTAGTTGCAAATATATGTAACCCATCTTTAACGAATTTGCAACAGTTTTGCAACTACAATGAAAACGTCTTAAATAAGTTGCAAATGTATAACCAAATTTCGTGGTTGTAAATGAGTTGATTTATTGTCACGCTTTTGAGACATATTTGCAATTCTATTGCGAAGTCGCAACGTAGTAGCAATAAGGCAACTAAAGGGCAACCACATTTGTTGTTGGAAAACCGAAGTTACAGATTAGTTGGAAAGATATTTAAATGTTGTAGTTGCAAAATTGTTGCATTTTTATTGTGATGAATTGTAAAAAAGTTGGTGTACACATGTTTTTTTGCACGGCGTTGGGAAGTAGGTACAACTAACTTTAGCAACTATTTTTTTAGTAGTTGCAAAATAGTTTCAAGTATTTCTCTATTTAAATCAATCGTCCATTCTCTTCTCATTTGTCCAAACAATTATTAAAAAAACATTTTCTTTGACGGTTTTTTATTGAAACAATCCACTGTTCGATCTTTGAAGGAAAATATAGTCATAATATTATGTAATTTGGAGAAGATCTTCCCATCTGCTTTCTTTGACGTCATGGAACACTTAGTTGTACATCTCCCGTATGAAGCTGAACTTGGTGGTCCTGTGCAATATAGGTGGATGTATCCATTTGAAAGGTTTTTCAATTCAGCCGTATGTGGTATTTACCTGTTGCTGATAGACTAAAGAGAATGTATCAAAGCGAGAAGACTGCGGCTGCAATGAGATGGCATGCTGAGCACGAAGCAGAGGAGGGAGAGATGTGTCATCCATCTGATGGAGCGGAGTGGAAAAACTTTCAACAACTACATCGTCATTTTGCTGATGAACCCCGCAATGTTTACTTGGGTTTATGTACAGATGGATTTAATCCATTTGGAATGTCCCGTAATCATTCATTATGGCCTGTAATCCTGACGCCATATAACTTACCTCCTGGTATGTGTATGAATGAAGAGTACTTGTTTCTTACAATTTTGAATTCTGGTCCAAATCATCCTCGCTCTAGTCTTGATGCTTTCCTTCGACCTCTTATTGATGAGTTGAAAGATTTATGGAATAATGGAGTCGAGGCATTTGATGCATCATTAAATCAAAATTTTAATTTAAAGGCAGTGCTTATGTGGACGATTAGCGATTTTCCAGCATATGGAATGTTGTCTGGATGGACGACACATGGTAGATTATCGTGTCCAATTTGCATGGATGATACAAAAGCCTTTCAGTTGACAAATGGAAAGAAGACATGTTGGTTTGATTGTCACCGAAGGTATCTTCCTCATGGTCATCCGTTACGGAAGAACAAAACAAACTTTCTGAAGAGAAAGGACGCTTTGAATGATTATCCACCAAGAACTTTGACGGGTAAACAAGTTTTAAAAGAGCAGATAAGACAGGTCAATCCACCCAAAACATCTGAATGTGGTGGAAACGGTCATGAT
>NC_027751.1:8761464-8767477 GCF_000695525.1 Brassica oleracea var. oleracea
TTTTTGGGTTGGCAAAGATAAGTAGTTGCCATTTGTATAAAACAAAAATCTTAAGTATTTTGTATTTTAAAGTTTAAGGAATTCAATGGATGTTCCAAAATTAGTATCAAAACTAGATTTTATTAATATTCTACTTTCAGATTATAATTTAGCAACTAAATATACAAATAATGTTGTTACAAATCAGTCAGCATAATCCCAACTATATTGCCACAACATTACAAATAATATAGTTGCAAATCAGTCATTATATTTTGTGACAATTTTGCAACTCTCAAAAGGGTGTAGTTGCAAATCAGTCGCTCTACTTATAACAATGCAGTTGCAAAATAGTCACTATATTTTGTGACTTAATTGAGACTACCTAATATTATACAGTTGCTTATATGTTACTAATATTTGTGACTAAATTAGGACTGCATTAACCAAAGTAGTAGCTAATTAGCGATAAACATTTTGTGAAATAAATTAGTTGCTAATTGGTAACAACAATATAAATATTTGCAACCTTTTTTCGAGTTGTGGTATAGTGGCTAATGTACCACTAAGTTTCGTAGTTGCAAATTATCAACGGATTTGCAACCATTTCTATTTGCGACGAAGCTTTTCTAACCGTACAAGGTAGTTACAAATGAGTTACGAAATTCTTATTTACAACCATTTAGTGACTAATATTGTAGTTGCAAACTCAATGTTTTCTTGTAGTGTAGGAAATACGGTAGGCGTAACGCGTGCGGCCGGTCCGGGCCTAGCGAGTTGAGAGAAAATCGGGGATTAAGCGGAGATTAATTTTGTACAGTTTTACATATATATCTGTTATATGTAAGATAAGTATAAGAATGCGGAGTGGTTAAGTGGCTTTTGCTCACTTATTCCAACTAGACTTCTCGGGTTCGAAGCTCAGATCATGTTTTCTTTTTGTTTATTTACTCGTTTTGTCTTTAGTGTGCATTAAAAGACCATCTTGTCGCCATCTTCTTTCTCACTTCGTAGATCTGAAAATATGCATTTCGTCTCAGACATATTTTTCAAGATAATGGCATGTTTTTACTGGTTTTCTTTACGTTTTCACTCACTAATAACATAGCTTGAACTCAACATATGATTTTCAAACCAAATTATACAAGTTTTCTGAAACTCAAACAACCGGATTTCTTTAATAACTCGCCGACGTTTGCAATAAAGCGGTTAACTCGGACTTTACTCGCTCGTCCGCGTTACACCTCCGAACAACCTCAATTCACCACGGCGTGCTTCCGGTTTGCGCAAACGTGGCCGCGTACTCGGCAACTCGCCCGAGTTTTAGAACAAGGGTTAGGGGTTACCTTGTCAGTTAGTTGGTAACTTTGTACTATTTGGAAGTTATTGGGAGTTTAATCGAATATACATCAGTAGATGACCAAAAAAGAATATTATTATATGTATGAGTTTTTATTTCTAAATACTAATATATTTTAATTGTTTTATGAAAAAAAGTTTGTCAACTACATCAAATATAATATAATATGGTCGAAAACATTCCAGGTATGAAAATATGTCAACAGCACCACTAACTTTATGTTAATCCATATCACATGTACAAAGTTAAAAATAATATGGTAAGAACAACATAATTAGGTTTAATTGATTTTTACACTAGTTACTGGGGCCTGTCCGTAATTTATTAAACTTGGGGAAAAAATAGATCGGAGGAAAAATATAAAATCAATTTTAGAATCTGTCATTGGAGAAATTCGTGTGTGACACTGTGATTTCGGAGGATTCAGTTGCAGGAAGAGGGTTCATCATCAGGAAAACATTGTTGAGATGTAAGAGTCATCATCATATCACTCACCCAAAGTCATACGAAGACATAAGACGCTTTATGCAAAGCTTGGAGACATTCTTTGGCACGAACTGTAGGGGGGATTTTAAAAAGTAAGTATAGGTTTTTTCACCTCTGTTCTTAAGTGTAGGTTTGTCACTCAGTTCTCAGTTCTTGTCCTTAGTTTCTGGTTGGATTAACCTTAATTTGTGTCTGATTAATATTATCTAAAACTTAATTTTCTAGTGCAAGTGAAGATTGAAGAAGCTTCAATTCAGCCTCATGAAGATACATAAAACAGACACAGAAGCAGGCTTTTCCCTGCAAGTGCCATGTCCAGCAACTTATGGGAGATCTTGTTCATCTAATGAATAACCAAATGACAAGAGAAATTATGGCTATTAATTAAAAAGAAAGAAGAGTAGCAAAATTTATTGTCTTCTTGGCTCTCTCCTCCTTGAATAACCGATTTTTTATTTATTTAAATTGAGTCTAAGTTTAATAAATTACAGATTGATCCTATTAACTAGTGTAAAAATCAATTAAACCTAATTGTGTAGTTCTCACCGTACTATTTTCAGTTTCGTACATGTAGTATTGATTAACATAAAGTTTGTGATGTTATTGACATATTTCCATATTTGAGATGTTTTCTGCCATATTACCCTATATTTGGTGTAGCCGACAAATTTGTTTCCTAGTTTTATTCATAAAGAGTAAGAATACATGGCATCACTGAGAATGGAGGTTCACTGAGAATGGCAGAAATGGGGATCAAAGTTGTTAATGAGAGGTTCATTGATTTTTACAATAATGGCAACTATCTAATTTTCCGGAAAAAAATTAGTGTTAGAAGTACTAATGATCAAATACGGTTTCACTTCATTTATAAATTTGAAAATTTATCTGATCATTATGCTGATTTTTTTTATCACCATTCTTTCAACTAATGTATTTGCACAAGTAGAGAAATGCATGATTAACAACATTTTTTTTCTTTTGAAACACACATGATTAACAGCATAATATATGCCATAAATATCAATGGGTTAGGTATTACTTTGGGTGTGGCGAATGCAGCAAAACATGTCACAAAAATCAATAAGCATGACTCGGCAGTTTCAATTCACACAAAAAAACATTTATTTTGTGGTGGTACACAGGGGCGGATGCAGGAAGGCGTTGGGTGTGGCATGTGCCCCACATAAAATATTTTTTTTCCTTTAATAGTTAACAAAAAATCTATGTAGATACTAGGCCTGGGACGGATCGAATATCCGGATTATTTTAAGGTATCTTGATCCTTATCCGGCGGATCCATAATTTTACTATCCTTATTCGGATTTGGGGTTCTCGGATATCGGGATGTCGGATATCCTTCTAAAAATTGTAATATACGGCAGATATCCAGATCCGGATTTGGATGATTAAAATAAATAAAATAATAATATTAATACATATAAAATATTAGCAATAATTTAAAAATAAAAAAATATATAATGTTTTTAATTATTTCTATGTATAATATTACAAAATTTACATATACTATTATAAAAATGAAAATATATTAAATAAAATTAGTTTTTATATATAGATATTACTATTTTAAAATAGTTATTAATAAAACTTACGGATCCGGATATCCGGACTAAGAAATCAAGATATCCGGATCCGGCTTTGACGGATCCAACATTTTACTATCCGGATCCGGATTCGGTCCCTCCGGATATCCGGATTTTCGAATCGGATCCGGATCGAATCTCGGATCGAATCCGGATCTCGAATAAAAGTCCCAAGCCTAGTAGATACCCTTCATCTGAGCATTTTCTACATTGCATGCCCCATACTAAATGAGTGGCTAGATCCGCCCCTGGTGGTACATGCCATGAAAATGTGTTTACAACGAAAAACTTCTTTTAGGTATCATTGAACTTTTCTCTAAATGGACAGTCCATTTGCACCCAAACTCCTCTTTGATCAATTGACTATATGTTTTCTTACACCAGCCACCAGGTGCAATAATAAATTTTTGAAATTTATTATATTTAAAATAAAATTTTATTAATATTGTAGATGTTATTATTTTTTATCAATATTTTAATATGAATTTGATTAATTAAATATAAAATTAAGATAAAAATCATTTTTATTGTAAATTATATTTAAGAATATGTATATATCTAAAATTATAATCTTAGATAGATTTTTTTAATCTATTTATTTTGTTAAATATATTAAATCAATTTCTGTAAATTAATAAAAAATTGATATAAAATTGTATAAGTATCAAAAATCAAATTTTGTAGATATATAACAGAAACTAATGATTTTACGATTAAAATTTTATAATTTTATTAAAAATTATAGAAATTTTGAGTAATAAAAACTGTATAATTATAAAAGATAAAATAAAATAATATTTTGAATTTGTAATGTCATATAAATATATTTATTATAATGATGATGTATAAATTATTACTATATTCTAAAAAGTTTACTAAAAATATAAATCAACATTAAATATAAGGTATGAATTATTACTTTATTCAAAAAAAAATTACAAAATATATAAAGCACCATTAAATGTATTGTTCATATCATATTTAACCATAAATCATGCCATCAATTTTACTAGCCATGTCACATTTTTTTTTTGTGAAATTGATTGTAAACAAAATACGTGGCAAATCATTTTTCAAATTATGTCCATCGCATAACAACTTAAAAACATCACCGTAATTTACTTGAACAGCACGTTTGATCAATCATCGCTCACATTATGTCAATTGTCAAGGATGATCATATCCACATGCATATATATGTTTTATTTCTTTAAACAATGGAAACACAATAATATTATAGAAAATCCAAGTTGCAGGCAAATATGAATATTTAGGCCCAAACCCATAGTTGTTAAATGAAATAGTAACCACAAATTTATAACCATTGAAATTCAAATTTTAATAAAATCTCTTATATATTAATTGAGAAACATTATATTTGGTATTTAACATTATTAAAATGTTTTTAGAGTTCTTAAAAAAAAAGGTTGATTCATTTAAACAGATACTATATTTCTCATTAGACAAATCATAGAGGATGTGTCATCAGCATTTAGATAGATTGAGCGAAAAAGAGTAATTCGAACGCTGGATATAGTCCTATTAAATCCTGCGATTGCCCTAGATGACTAGATCTAAAGAAGAAGATAGCAAACTTTTTGCCATTTCATTAGGTCATCTACTGATTTGTAAGGCAGGCTTGACAGTTGACACTTTTGGCATCTCTCATGACCTCTTTTTGGAGATGATCGTAAATGTATGCACATAGTGGTTTTTGAATTTGAATATTCTATTTGAGTGTATAAACCACAGTATATATTGTTTTGTGATTTCTCAAAGGCTGGGTTGATGATAAACACGTATAACTAGTAATATAAAACACAGAAATATATAAAAATCCATAATTCATTTATGAAAAATATAATAGAGCATCAATTGATCATTAAGCGAAAACATTATTAAATGGAAAAGATAACGATAAATTTTGCAGAGTCGCAGCAGCGATCTGCTATTTAGTCATATACTCCCTCCGTTTTTTAATATAAATCGTTTTAAAATTGTGCACATAGATTAAGAAATCATTAATTTTTTATATTTTCTAAACAAAAATATCATTAATTATTTAACTAACCACAAATCAACCAATAATAAAATAGAAAATATATTATCATTGGTCATATAACATTAATTGTTGATAAATTTTACATAGAAAACCGAAAACGTCATATAATTTGGAACATCAAAATTTTTCTAAAACGACTTATATTAAGAAACGGAGGGAGTACAAAATAACAAAAAAAAGACATAGCTAATTAATTGGTAACCAAGATAAGGGTTATGCTGCATCGTTCCCAAACCGTTTGATGAGTTTTGGGGCGCAAACCCAGCAAGCTACAATGGCTGAGATGATGAGTATGAGATTTAAGAGTCTAGGATGTGTGTGTGAAGAACAAGCCTCTTAGGGCAGAATAGAGTCTTGAAATGGTGAAGAAAGAATCTGATGAAACTAGTATGAACTTAGATCAGAAACAAAGAGACTTTGAGAGATTAAGAGATTAGAGACTAAGAAAGGGAGAGATTAAGGGAATCTGATCAAGAACACACTTTTATAATTATGAAGGAGATGGGAAAACCCCCATACTCTCTT
>NC_027751.1:8769554-8786715 GCF_000695525.1 Brassica oleracea var. oleracea
AAAAAAAAAAAAAAAAGAAGAAGAAGAGATAATATCATGAATGTTGAACCTGCTGCTCTCTTGATGGTATGATCAATACCGCAGTATCCACACATCACTAACCCTCTGTCCCACACATGATGTTATATTCCGTCAAGATACGATCATGAGAGGTTTGTCATCAGCATTTAGAGAGATTGAGCGAAAGAGTAGCTCGATGGCTGGATATATTCCTATTAAATCCTGCGATTGCAAGATAGCAAACTTTTTTGTCATGTCATTAGGTCATCTACTTTTGTAGGCAGGCTTGACAATTGACACTATTGACATCTATCATGACCTTTTTTTGGAGATGATAGTATATGTATGCACAGTGGTTTTTGAATTTGAATATTCTATTTGAGTGTATAAATCACAGTGTTGTTTTTGTGATTTCTCAAAGGCTGGGTTGATGATAAAGATGTATTATCATTAATATATAACACAGCAATATATAAAAATCCATAATTCATTTATGAAAAATATAATAGAGCTACAGTATCATTAAGCGAAAACAGTTTTAAATGGAAGGATAACAATAAATTTTGCAGAGTCGCAGCATCGATCTGCTACTTAGTCATATAAAAAACAACAAAAAAAAGACATAGCTAATTAATTGGTAACAGATAATAGTTATGCTGGATCGCTGGAAAACCGTTTGGTGAGTTTTGGGGCGCAAACCCAGCAAGCTACAAGAGCTGAGATGATGAGGAGCGCCACAAAGACGATGGTTAGGATGAAACCTGTTTCCATTTTTTCTTGATCAAACCACCAAGCCTTTGGGTCTTTCTAATTTTTCTTCTCTTCTTCTTTTACCTACTAGTCAATTGCACTCATATATTTATACTGTATTGTCGACACTGAGTTCACATTTCTGTGGGTAAGTTAGATAATTGTGGAAATTTTAGAGTTTCTCATTAATGAGCATTAACTAGTGAAAATTGGGAATGTTTACATTTATGGATTTTAGTAATTGTCACGCATATATCACTAGATTCTTTTTTTTTTTTTTAACTTTATATCACTAGATTCTTTCTTAAACTTTCAAAGAAAGCATAAAGTTGTGATATTTACATATAGTAAAAATGCCTATTTTTTAACATAAATTAATAATGTTGGAACTTTGAAATTTTATTAATATATAGAGATATTAATTTACAAAAAAAATTCTTATTTAGATTTCTTATTTTAAGATATACACTAATTGTTATTTAGATTTAGTTCGAATTTTCAAATCAATTATATTATAGAATTTAAGTGGGGTTATTAGTTGTTGTATTTTAATGGATTTGAAAATTCGAACTAAATCTAGTGTTATTGGTTCTATAATTTTCAAATGTGTATTAAAATCATGTTTTATTGGTTTAATGATTCATAAATTCTATATCAAATCAAGTGTTATTCAATCGTACGGATTTACTAATATTGATTTTATAATGGATTTAAATGGATTTTTTTGTTAAAAATACAAAAACTCAAATCCGAGGGAACACCTCCGGATTTGTAAATAATAATCCGAAAAATTTAAAAATCTGCATATTTTACTTGGATTTATAAATACTACATGGATTTATAAATCAATCAAAATATATAAACCAATAACACCTCGTTAGTTTTAGATACAATATTACTAAATCTTATCAAAAATATATTAAGTGTTAAGAAAATATAAAGATAATTTTATTGTAAATATAAAACAAATAATATAATAATAGGTTCTTAATTATATAAAATATGCATACGTATAAATTATTAATTTATAATTTTATTGGGACCATATATTTACATAAATGTTTTTAAAAAAAAAATTATTTTATTGATTTGTGTCAAATTTTGAATCGTTCTAAATTGGAACCGGTAAAATTTATTAATTCATAGAGATTATTATTTTATCGAGTATTAATTTATAGAGAATGTAACTCATTATTTCCTTCTCCCCAATATTTGTTTCTCACATGCTCATGTAATTCCTTTTGTAACTTTTAAGTTCAGAAGCAATAACTTCTCTTAATTTTTTTAGTTTTTTTTCTAAGTTATTATGGTGTATCTTTTTGTATTGACAAGTAGATAAATTTATGGTAACATTTTACCGTCTCTACACGTTCACATTAACACATTGCAAGTGTGTTCTTGCCAGAAGACAAGCCACTTAGCCACACACAAACAAACTAGAATAGCATACATATGCCAAAATATTTCAGGGCCAGGCCTGCATTCCTTCATTTTGTTTCAACAGCACTGGTTTGGTCCTTGTTATGTAAGTACATGAGTTGATAGAACCATATGATTATTTTGTGTGACAAAGACTGTCAAAGAGAGATACTCTAATAAACTCTTCACCAATCGATACCGAGTTGCTTGGAGAGGAATAGATTATCAAGATATGTGATTACTGGTGCCGATGCATTTACGTAGCTTTCCATCTGTATCTTAGCCTCCGCTTCTGTACGTAATAACCAAACGAGAGAGAGAGAGAGAGAGAGAGAGAGAGAGAGAGAGAGAGAGAGAGAGAGAGAGAGAGAGAGAGAAAGAGATATCAAAACATATTGAACTCTCAGCTAACTGAAGAAGAAACACCTATAAACTAAATCAAATCTTAAACATAATGCGTATACTGCAGAAGCCAAGATCATTCTCAAAGATATTTCTGATTTGTCTCATCAAGAGCATATAGAGTAGTCTTACGAGAGAATATGAATTTGAGTTCATATGGACTAACCTTCCTCATTGAGCATCTTAAGTAGGTGGGTTCTTGTGGGAAGAGCGTACATCCCTAAAGCAACAGCTTTCCGTATAGCCCATCCATGGTGAGGAGCAAACACTTGAGCATAAGACTTTGATGATGGGTCTTTTAAAGAGTTATTACCTCCAAATAATATCGAATACACATTTTATGGTAACATTTTACCGTCTTTACACGTTTTTGCTTTTTTAGTATGTTCACGTTTGAAAATTGTCTCAGTAGACATTTTGAGATGGTTAGTGTGTTTGGTTTCGTATCCTCAGTCGCTTAATTACCTAGACGAAAGAAGAGATAAAATCCAAAATTTAGCCAAAAAAAAAAAAAAAAGAAGAAGAAGAGATAATATCATGAATGTTGAACCTGCTGCTCTCTTGATGGTATGATCAATACCGCAGTATCCACACATCACTAACCCTCTGTCCCACACATGATGTTATATTCCGTCAAGATACGATCATGAGAGGTTTGTCATCAGCATTTAGAGAGATTGAGCGAAAGAGTAGCTCGATGGCTGGATATATTCCTATTAAATCCTGCGATTGCAAGATAGCAAACTTTTTTGTCATGTCATTAGGTCATCTACTTTTGTAGGCAGGCTTGACAATTGACACTATTGACATCTATCATGACCTTTTTTTGGAGATGATAGTATATGTATGCACAGTGGTTTTTGAATTTGAATATTCTATTTGAGTGTATAAATCACAGTGTTGTTTTTGTGATTTCTCAAAGGCTGGGTTGATGATAAAGATGTATTATCATTAATATATAACACAGCAATATATAAAAATCCATAATTCATTTATGAAAAATATAATAGAGCTACAGTATCATTAAGCGAAAACAGTTTTAAATGGAAGGATAACAATAAATTTTGCAGAGTCGCAGCATCGATCTGCTACTTAGTCATATAAAAAACAACAAAAAAAAGACATAGCTAATTAATTGGTAACAGATAATAGTTATGCTGGATCGCTGGAAAACCGTTTGGTGAGTTTTGGGGCGCAAACCCAGCAAGCTACAAGAGCTGAGATGATGAAGAGCGCCACAAAGACGATGGTTAGGATGAAACCTGTTTCCATTTTTTCTTGATCAAACCACCAAGCCTTTGGGTCTTTCTAATTTTTCTTCTCTTCTTCTTTTACCTACTAGTCAATTGCACTCATATATTTATACTGTATTGTCGACACTGAGTTTACATTTCTGTGGGAAAGTTAGAGAATTTTGGAAATTTTAGATTTTCTCATTAATGAGCATTAACTAGTGAAAATTGCAAAAGTTTACATTTATAGTATTTTAGTAATTGTCACGCATATATCACTGGATTCTTTCTCAAAGATCTATGCTATTAAATCAGGATTTTATTGTCTTTTTTACCTTAGTCTGCCATTTCTTTATTAACATTGCATATTTCATTAAGGGCAATCAAGTAATATTAATAACACATCTATATTGGGTCATTATTTTCGGATCCAGCCCACTATCCACATCAGATCTCTCTTGGGCCATTTGGGCCGATTAAGAAATCAGATCCAATTCTCACATTTTTTTTCCTTTGGGCCATTGAGTCCAAGTTCAAATAATTTTTTTTCAACCATTCTTAATTAATTTTTTTTCTTTTCTTAATATAATTTAAGCATTCATAAAAAAAAAATTGATTTTTTCATTGAAAAGTATAAATCTTTATTAAAAGTATATAATTATTTTTATTAAATATATTAACCACATAATAAAATTAATTCATCAGAGTTATACCAACTTAATTCATTAAAAAAATAAAGTTTAATTTTTTAAACATAAATAGTCATTTAAAATGAAACACGATAAAGAAAGATAAAAAGTTTAAGTCTTTTATAAAATAAAACACAAATATATGAAATATGACGCTAAATATTTGTCAATTGAAAAAAAAAGAAAATAAACCCGCGCTTTGAAAGTGCGGGTCAAAATCTAGTTCTTTTTTTAAAGCTGGATAATTATGTTATTACAACTATGAGAAATATTACAGATGATTCTACAGCTGACAATTCTACCTGTCGTATGAGGATTTACGCCTGACTGCATTGGGGATAATTATGATATTACAACTATGAGAATTATTACAGATGATTCTACAGCCACAATTTTACGGTAAAATTTTTGCCTGTCGTATGAGGATTTACGCCTGACTGCGTCACCTGAGCCGTCTTATGGGATCCATGCTTGACGGTACTCCTTGCGCCATGTTGCAGATATCTTGTAAGCATTTTCTCATTTAATTCGCATAATTCCGTCTTCTCCGGGAATTGAAACTCATACCTCCTGGTGTAGAAGTATTAATGAACCATTGGTCAAACCACTGGACCAAGGAGGCTTCCAAATTCTTAAACATTCTAAGAAAGCATAAAGTTGTGAATCTTGTGATATTTACATATAGTAAAAAGCCTCTCTTTTTTAACATATATAACTCATTATTTCCTTCTCCCCAATATTTGTTTCTCATATGATCACTTAATTCCTCTTTTTAACTTTCAAGTTCGAAAGCTTCTTTTTCTACCATAACTTCTCTTAATGTTTTTGAGTTTTTTTTGGCTAAAGTTATTATTATTTTTTTGTCATCAAAAGCTCCATTCAAAGATCAATTCGGTCCTAACATACTAGCTGCAAGAGATAGCTGTTGGAGGACCTCAATGTCTACAAAGTTTAAGTCTCGTGATCGGGACTCTTTAGCTAAAGAGTCCGCATGGGTGTTCAAAGATCTTGAAATGAAGCATAAAGAGAAAAAAGAGAAAGAAGATCGAAGTGTTTCAATATCATCGAGTTCCGGTTTTAGGGCTGGCCACGACTTGGAGGAAAGAATGATTTGCACTAGTTGTTGGCAGTCAGATTCAAAACTCGCATGCTTGAACCCACGACCACTTAGCTCCTCCATTGCCCAAACAAGACACTCTATCTCCGCATGTAGCGGTGAGTTCGAATGCCTACATTTGCTCTGACCCTTGACGATGACTGAATCCCCTTCAAAGAGGATAAAGCCCAATCCCGTCCCATCGCCCAGTTGTATTCTATGATGCATCAATCTGGCATCTCCATCTTCCCGCCTTTACTCTAGTCGCGTCCTCTGTATGCCTCCCCACATGTGCTTCTTCCTCGCCGATCGTTTCCGGCATGATTTGAGCAATCCTCCAAACTTCCGCTTCATGACATACCAGCTGCAGTGTGTCCATGGCCGTTGTGTCTTTGTTGTTGAAACATTTGTCATTCCGGGCCTTCCACAAATACCATATTATCCAAGGGAACATCGAGGTATCCATGTCATGCTGGTCTGTGTTTACTCTCAGCTGCAACAATATATCAAAGTTTATGTATTTAGAAGAACACGGGAAGAACCCCGGAGACGATGGAACCATCGACAGAGCCCAACATTGCACTGCCGGTGTACATTCGAAAAGAATATGGTTGATGGTTTCACTCTCTGCTCCACACCGTTGACAAACCGTGTCGGTACCGCAGTGTCTCTCCTTTAGTTTACTTGCTGATGCAACGTAGCCCGATAGAGCTTACCAAAGGAAATGCTTGATTTTTCTCCGTGCTTTTAGCTTCCAAACTTTCTTCTTAAGGCTGTTACAGTTCGGTTCTAGAACCATTCTCTCATGCGCTTTCCTTCGTTGTTCAACGGTAACTGCGTATCCCGTCCTCACTATGTAGCCTCCCGAATTTGTATGGCTCCAGCTGTATCCATCGTAAGGCCAGATTTACTAATACGTAACGAGAGTATTCGAGGTATATCATCTGCTTCTATGAGGTTTTCTATAAGATCTACCTTCCACTTTTTCGTATCAAAGTCAATGAGATGATGCACCTTAAGATCCTTATCCAGAATTGCCCCCCTTGGTTTTACCGCTCGAACAGGGCTAGTGGGAAGCCAGACATCATCCCAGACATCATCCCAGACGTATTATCTGCACCAGTTCCCACTGTTCTCCAAATCTCATTAACCAGGATTGGTTTCGCTGCCATAAGACTGTTCCATCCAAACTAAGGCACATTAGGCTTCCCAGTTCGCAGCGGGTTCGAGTGTCTATAGTATCGTCCTCTAAGCATTCTTGCTATGAGGGAATGTGGGTGTTAAACAAACGCCATACCTGTTTGGCAAGCAATGCCAGATTAAAATCCCGGAAGTCTCGAAACCCCAATCCTCCTTCTTCTTCAGGCACACATATTTTATTCCAAGCCACCCAATGTAGTCCTCGATTACTATTACCCGTGCTCCACCAGAAATGCGCTACTGCAGCGGAAAGTTTTTTGCATATATTCTGAGGTAGCAAGTAGCAAGACATAACGAAAGTTGGAACAGCTTGTGCCACCGATCTAATCTGTACCTCTTTACCTCCTTTCGATAGAAGTTTTACAGCTTGTGCCAGCTTATGGTGTATCTTTTTGTATTGACAAGTAAATAAATTTATGGTAACATTTTACCGTCTCTACTCGTTCACATTAACACATTGCAAGCGTGTTCTTGCCAGAAGACAAGCCACACACAAACAAACTAGAATAGCATAAATTTCTTCAAATTTTTTTCAACAGTTCTGGTTTGGTCCTTGTTATGTAATTACATGAGTTGATAGAACCATATGTGGTTATTTTGTGTGACAAAGACTGTCAAAGAGCGATACTCTAATAAACTCTTCACCAATCGATACCGAGTTGCTTGGAGACAAAATAGATTATCAAGATACGTAATTACTGGTGCCGATGCATTGACATAGCTTTCCACCTGTATCTTAGCCTCCGCTTCTGTAATAAACCAACGAGAGAGAAAGAGAGATGTATCAAAACATATTGAACTCTCAGTTAACTGAAGTAGAAACTCCTATATACTAAATCAAATCTTTAAACCATATTGAGTCTACTGCAGAAGCCAAGAGCAATTTAAAAGATATTTCTCTAACTATTATTGTGTGATTTGTCTCAACAAGAGTATATAGAATGCATTACGAGAATATGAATCGAGTGCATTGGACTAACCGTCCTCATTGAGCATCTTTTAAGTACGTGGGTTCTTGTGGAAGAGCGTACATCCCTAAAGCAACAGCTTTCCGTATAGCCCATCCATGGTGAGGACTGAGGAGCAAACACTTGAGCATAAGACTTGGAGGCTGGATCCTTTAAAGAGTTATCACCTCTGCTGGCTCTGCAAATAATATCCATACACACATTTAATATTTCTCTGTCTCAGCCAAATAAAAAGAAAAACTACAACAATGCACCAACTTTCAGTTACTTTAATAATCCTGTTGAAATCATCAGCATATATAAACTGGCTCATGTGATCCAAATAACATTTGGAATTTGTAACTTTCAGGGGGCAAGAAGATAAACAAAACACTTGCTGAGAAGCTATAATCTGTTGAAAGAGAACTCTGACCATGTCAAGACCACGCTTTACCCTCAAAAGGTTTCTAGTATGACTACCAGCTTTCCTTGCACAGTTTGTCTCAATATCTTGTTTATGAAAAATGGTTTATTTCAAGAACCAAACCTTGAATTTTCATAATAACCCAACCTGCTAAGTGTAGTAAACTTGAGAAGAGGCTAGAGGAATAGCTTATTCCATTGGCTGAGATAGAAAATTTCAGCAATAAAAAGAAGAGTAGGACTCTAAGCATCTATTGTTACTTGTTAGCTAACAAGCCGTGAGAAAGCAAAATACTTAAACTCGGTCGAGGCTAGTAAGAGATCAACCTCAAATCAAGCCTTGAGAGAGTTTTAGCTTCTTGATGTTTCTTTCTTTCTTGGGGCTGCTACAGTGATTTAGATGAACGCCTGTAGAGAAACTCATGTTTACAACTTTGTCCAGCTTTCAAAATTGCATCACAAATGTATCATCAAATCTAAAAGGGTATATTATTCTGCTTTTGAACTTTTCAGAATCCCCATTTACGAGTCAAAGGATACTAACTTCTCTAATGATTCAAAGACGAAATGAAGAACACAGCAAAGTTAAATTTTCTTTGCAGAACAAATTTAAGTTTCAAGGCATCCAAGAGTAACAATTTTGGTTAAGGTAAGAACATGTTTCTTCAACTTGATGATGATGATTCCTAGCTTGACCTGAAACTTATCTACATCTCGATATTGTCCCAGTCAAACGAATTTCCTTCCAAATTATAGCCTGGTTGTTGCATTCTGTTCCTCGCCAATCTGCTCATCACCGCAAGCCCTGAAAACAAGAGTTCCAGATAAGAGCAAGAATTGACTATAGAATCATATCTTCAGGTAAGCATTTTGTAGATTATTTACCTTCTACCATTCTATAGAGTGATGACAACCAACCGTCTCTAGAGATATTATGTTCCTCAAGCGACTCTGCAATCTCCTTGTCATGTTTCCCCTCCAGAACATTGCGCAAAGTCACAACCGCATCTTTCGTTCTCTTCAAAATACTCCCATCATCTTCTATCTCAAGGATCTGAAGATCGTTGTGCGATGATGTAAGACTCACACCTAGCGCAAACTGAGCAGCTGCAGCCCAACGACTAGAAGCTAGCCATTTCCTTTGTCCTTGTAATGGTTGTTGCGAGTCATCACCATCTCTCTCACGCTTGTTCTCAAGTACTAAACTACGCAAGTACTCTGCATTTGCAGCTCCTGTGCTTTGAACCATCTTAGAGAACGAGCTTCTTTCATTTGATAGAAGGTTCTCCGGTGTACTGAACTCTTGAACTCTTCCGGAATCAAGGACGAGGATTTTGTCACAGTCGATGATGGTGTTGAGACGGTGAGCGATGATGAGCATGGTGCATGACTTGAACTCCTCACGGATAGTCTTCTGAATGAGAGCATCAGTCCTAACATCAACAGCAGCGGTGGCTTCATCAAGGACGAGTATCTTGGATCTCCGCAGCAATGCACGTGAGAGACTCAACAACTGCCTCTGTCCCACACTGAAGTTCTCTCCTGCCTCAGAGACCTGAATCAGAACACAACAACAAAGATTCAAGATCAATAATCACCACTTAAAAAAGATAACAAATAAAACCCACACATGGGTTGTGGTCTAGTGGTAAGCGGAAGTTGGAAAAATAATTAATCCGGACACTAAACATGTGTGACCACATGGATATGGGGCCATGCTTTGGCCTCATTTGAATATCCGGACTACATCTCCCCGAGATTAGTCTGGATCTTTCCATAGGTCCGGGATATCTCAAGTTAATATAAACAAAATAATCTCAAGCTACATGTGGTTAGTTGGGTACCTCAGCATCAAGACCAAGAGGATTTCTCCGGATGGTATCCTTCAAATGAGCCCTCTCCAGAGATTCCCACAGATCAGCATCATTGTGTTCACCAAACGGATCAAGATTAAACCTCACAGTTCCCGAGAAAAGAACCGGTGACTGTGGAATGATCCCAAGCACTTTACGCAAGTCCATAAGTCCAAACTTGCCAATGTCACATTCATCGATTAATATCCTTCCTTTCTCCAGCTCCACGATTCTAAACAAAGCGTTCAACAAGCTTGACTTCCCAGCTCCCGTCCTCCCAACAATCCCAACCTTATCCGTTGGATGAATAAAGAAAGAAACCCCATGAAGCACAGGTGGTAACTGAGGCCTGTAACGTAGAACAGCATCCTCAAACTTTATGCTTCCAGCTGATGGCCATCCGGGAGGTGGACGGTTGCTCTCAATAACAAGCGGAGCCTCTGATGGTATCTCTATATAGTTACCAACACGCTCCACTGCGTTCAGACTGTTCTCAGCCAAACTCGCGAGTCTCAGAACACCTGTTAGCAAGCTAGTAATGTTTAACGCGTAGCTGAGTAGCAAACCCATTGTAGATGCAAACGCCTGTTGGTTCTCAGCTTTCCCGTTCTGCATGACGGCGAAGGATGCTGTCAGCCAAATCATAAGACCACCGAGTGTCTCTAAACGGATCCCGAGCCAACGGTTGGCACTCATGTTGACAAGAGTGAATCTGATGTTGTTATCCATTGATCTTCCGTTAATCTCAGCCATCCGATCATATGCTTTGTAGGCACGGATGGTTGATAAGCCATTTAACGCCTCTCCAAACTGTGCATAAACGGGAGATCTTGTGATTGAGTCCATACGCTTAACCTCACGAGCTGTGTTCTGCAATAAGAAAATTGGTTAACACACAACACGATGAGCACGTTTTTGCGAACAGTTGAGCGTAGATACATTACCTGGTAATAGAGATAGGCTCCATAAAACAAGACCAAGAGGGGCATGATGGCCCATAAGGACAAAGTGCTGACAATGCCAATCAAGACAACAGTTGAAAGAAGCTGTGAGACTTGACCCATGAACATGTTTACAAAGACGGCAACAGTTCGATCAATATCACCGAGATCTTTTGCGAACCGGTTGATTATCCGTCCTAAGGGATTGGTATGGAAGAAGGACATTGGGGCCCTTAGTATGGAATGAAGCATGTTGTCGTGTAACCTCTTAGCTGCATAAAGACTTGACATAATCAACCAATATGAATTGGTCAATGTCACCAAAACCTGAAAGCAACAAAGAAACAGACTCAGCACAAGATGTTATGTTGTAAATAGTATACCATCAAGCACATACCTGTCCAAATGAGAGAAGTGCATAGATGAGATTGTAGAAAATGGGTCCATGACTCTTTGGAGTTCCTGCATCAGTCCATTCACTCAACCACGTGCTGCTGGTAACCCGGAATACTTCCGTCAAGACGTAGCATAAAAGGAGCATCATCACTACCCATGCCCCTCCAAGTGCATCTTGGTACCTGAGAGAACATGGTAAGACACCGCACAAGTCATTTTCATATCCTACCAAGGTGCAGTTCAGCCAATAGACATAAAGAATATGGTGTTCAAGTTACCTCTTCAGGACTCTCCAGCTCACTACTCCAGTTTCACGCTCTTCTTGCTTGATGAGAACAGATTTTCCTCCTTTACTTTCTTCTTTGGGTTTCTTATCGTCAGTGCCAATATTCATCTGAAGAGTATTTGTGGTTCCGTTCGTTAATGGTGCTACGGCCGTTTGAACTGCCTCAGCTTCTCCATTTTCTTCTGAATATTCTTCCACCTTCCCTGCATTTTCCATTAACCTCTGAAACAAAGGGCCGTTATTGGATAGCTCTTCATATGTTCCTTCCTCTTTCACCGTGCCTTCATGGACAAGTATGATTCTGTCCACTTGCGATAGGAAATGGAGCTGGTTTGTAACGAGAACTCTCGTTTTGTTCCCCAATTCTCTTTTTATACATTTCTCAAAAACCTGAAACGGATTATTTTTTTTTTATAAATCAGATTGACAGTATAGAAAGGACCAGTCTTATATAAAAAAAAGAACCAACGAGTTGTTTGTTACCTGTTGACCAACATGAGCATCAAGGGCACTTAACGGGTCATCAAAGATGAATACGTCTGAGTTTGAGTAAACGGCCCTAGCCATTGACACCCTCTGCTTCTGTCCTCCACTGATGTTAACACCTCTTTCTCCAATCTCAGTGAGATCACCACCCTATCAAGCAACACAAAGAGGTTGAACAAACTTAAAAATACAAGAGCTAGGCAAGACAAATCCTTGTTATCAAAACTTACCGGCAGTAACTCTAGGTCATGCTTGAGCGCAGTCACATCAAGGACCCTTTCATATCTTTCACGGTCAAAAGGAGAACCAAACAATATATTGTCGCGTACCTAGAATTTTTAATAAGAAACCTTAAAATCAAAAACTTAAGAAACAATCCACTAAGCGTATGAAGTACGGGACGCATTATGTATAGCACCAATTATAAAAGTAAAAGAAAAGAAGAGCATACAGTTGCATTAAAGATCCATGAAACTTGTGGAACATAAGCAACTGATCCTCTGAGAGTAACCATTGCATCAGATGTTGCAGGAAGTTCCCCAAGGATAGCAGATATCAGGGAGGTCTTTCCTTCTCCTGTACTACCAACCACAGCAACTAGGCTCCCAAGAGGTACGTCCAAGTTTATATTTGACAACGTCGGCCTATCCCCCTGCAGATGTATATGGTTAGCTCGAGTTTTCTACTTCTGATGGACATAATAGACATGGTATAGAATACACAAGCGGCACCTTAGCATCCCAAGAGAAAAATCCATTTCTTATTGAGATGGCTGGCTGTCCAGGTTCAATGGGTGGATTTGGTAAGAGAATTCTCTCTTCTGTCGCTAAGACCTCCTCTAAACGTTTTAAGGATACATTAGCATTCACCACCTACAAGTAAACACTAGTCAGCATTGTCATCGGTAAATAAATAAAGAAAAACACGGCTGTACACAAAAATATTCAAGAAATTACCTGAGTTATAATGTTCGGAAGCATGAATAGAGGGAAACGAAGTACAGCAAAGAGAGAGAGCGATGTAAACGCTCTTGCAGGAGTCAGGTCTCCTCCAAGCAATGTGAACACACCAAATGAAACAATAGTCACGAGAACAGGAATGCTGTTCAGTATGAACATATTCAACTGCAAAAAAAAAGGCAAGAGTCAGAAACAAACAACCATAAAGAGGAAATATATAAACAATCCAAAACAATTTGAAGAAAGCACAACATGATCATTAGTCACATATCATTTACTTGGATTTTTCCTTTACAGAAACATAATGTACATTATAAAGACGCAATAAAAAGAAAGGTAGTACAATGCTGAATCATACCGCTCCCAGGAGCTGTGATTTCCGGAACCAAGATAGTTCATCATCACGTACAGTTTGGACCTTGGACTGAAAACTGTTTTCCCATGCATAACACCTGTAGCATTTTTGGTTTGGTAAAAATTGCCTAAAAATTTGTAACACCATGCATCAACAACAACAAAAATTGGTTTTAGTGTGTCTTACTTTACTGTATCCATTGCAGCTAAAACCTCATTCATAAGACCAATTCGCTTGTCAGTACGCTGAAGACCTTCCTTAGTCAGATTCTGCATTTTGCTTATAATAATAGTCTGTTTCAAGAAAACAGAGAACTAGTTCAGGAGAGGGAGATGGAGAATTATTAACGTTTAGGAGTAAAAGTGATCAAGTAAACAGTGGATAGCAAAATAACATAAAGATGAGGAAACATGAAGGTAGACTGACCTGTAAAGGGAACATAAGGACCAACAACAAAGCACCAATGAGCGAGGCAACGCCCAATTGCTGGTAGAGGAGAATCAGTGCTACAATGATTCGAAATGGAGCCGACCACATGGTATGAAGTGATTGGCAAATTTGCTGCAAACGGGAGGGAAAAACAATTAGCACAAAGTACACATGGTCAATTAGATACATAATACTGATGGGGCACGCTACGCACCTGAAGAGATTCAGCATCAGTGGTCATTAAGTTAGTTATCTTTCCCGTTTGAAACTTTCTACGACCTTCATTGGTCAACCTCAACGATTTGCGAAATACAGCAGCAATCTAAGAAGGCAAAAAAAAGAACACATATGGCTAGAGAAGAAGGCCATGGTATCAGACTGAAAGTGAAGTGTAACTATTAATTTACCAAAGCAGATCTTAGTCGGTAACCAACACGCATGACATTCTGGAAGTACTGAGCTTCGCATAGCACCCCCAGTACCTGGAAAATGTATTCATCAACAAAGTTAGAAACCATCCAAGACACAAACATTGAGAACTCAAGACAGCCCAGCCGCATTGAGAACTCAAGACAGCCCAGCCCGCATTCTTATTAATATCAGCTTAGAGGATATTAGACCCAGTATACAGAGTAGAACATGTGTCAGTTTCACAAGCTGGGGGGTTCTACTATGGACCATGAATTAGCTAAATCCATGGAAAGAGAGAGAAGGATTTCAGTTCATACCACTCCAACAAAGATGGAGAACGCATAGATGTAACCCATATAAGCTGGCTCATCTTGTTGCATTGACTGCAGATAGTTTGACAAACAAGTGAGATTAGAGAAGAGATCGACCGTGATCCATTTAAATGATATTATGTCAACTAGGTTAAGATAGATTGCAAACTAGTACAAAAAAAAAAACATGGGAAAAGAAGAAACCTTTAAGAGTTGATTCAGTAATAGAGGCCCCACAAATTGTGAGCAATCATTCCCAATCTGTGAAGTGCAATGAATTAGTTGGATAAAAATTGAGTATGCACTGCTTCTTTCTATTTGTCACATTAAGTAAATTTTAAGAACATCCTGAGGCATCATTCAAGACTAATCTAACATGACGTGGCACCAGTGACCATTGTACTTTAACCATGTCATAAGAACAGAAGAGAGGAAAGACTCTGGAAGAGCGAATCAAAGAGAAGACGTGAAAGAGATAGGAGAATGTACCTTCCAAAATCCTCCCCACCAAAACCTTCAAAATGCAAAGGAGAAGAAAAGAAAGATTTACATCAGACATGTAGTGATAAGGCAATTTAGGAGCCAGCAAAAGCATATCTAACCAATATGCGACTCTCAGTGGTAACAGTTATCTCCTATCTAACCATAGTTGAAAGGAATGAAAACAGACCAGGGAACGGTGAGAATATTACCTTCCTCCCAGACTACTGTTTAATGCTCTCAGCAACCACGGTTTAGGCTTTTGTAGTTCCTTATCCCAGGATTGCTGGAAGCTACAAAAGGATACATAAAACATCAACAACCATTTCACTCGCATACATTTTTAGGAGATTTAATCAGTTTTCGAAGTACCTCGTGAACAGCGTTTCAGTCTGATCCCAAGTGTCCAGATGCCACACATCCGTCTCTGTGAGAGGCCTTTTAGATCCCAGAGTCATCAACGGATTAATCCATGAGAAGAAGATCTCTGTGGCATTTCAACAATTGTTTAAGAATAGAGCGTGCATAACGCTACCGTATGGTAAATGGTTAGTCACTACTCAATAAGCATAGCATAGACTACACAATGCCTTACAATCACAATCCAGTAGTATTCACAGAACTGAAACAAGGCCAAAGAGGTGACTTACTGTCAAAGATGTTTGCGTGCCTTTCTGGACATATTTGTTGTCCCTCAGAAAGCTCTTCATACTCATGATCATCCACAGTTTCACTCCCCAATGGCATGTAGCCAGGGTAAGGATCCAAATTGGGAAGATGCACAAACAATAAAATTCCAAACAGAACCTGAATAAAACCAAAACTCACCATCTTAAGTTGTTATAAGAGATTAAAAAAATTGTATCCGAGTGTGATTTAGACATAACAACAAATATTTATAAAATTGATATTCTTTTAGGATTTTAAACTCTAGAAAGGAGTCTAAGTGAGCTCACCTGAACTGCCACCTCGCTGATGTAGAGATACAATACATAACTGCAATGAAAACAAAGCTTGAGAAAAAAGAATAATCACTTGCATAAAACCATATAACACTAAAAACCTCCTAACCTGGTATAGAACTCCTTGACTGAGAGAACAAGATTTAGCAGGACCATATCCCCCACAAGAGCATATATGACAGCAAACCTAACATACCAACGGAGTTCATGGATGTAAATTTTAGTTTCCATACAAATCATGATCATCACAGAGCCCCAAGTCAAAGCTTCAACCCCCAAACCAAACGCCTGCCAAATAAACCACAAAAAACATCAGTATCTTTCAGGTAAAACATAAAGAAGACGTTTAAAAACAGCAAAGATCACCACCTCATAAGGAGGAAGCCCATCTCCATCCAAATCCAAAACAGAAACCCCCATGATCAATCTAAACAACGGCTCAGCAGTACCATAAGCCGCCAACAGAGCCAGCAAATAGCTATACAGTTTCGACCTCATGCAGAACCTCTCCACTTTGTGGTCCTTCATGGTGCGCCATATACGGTACAGACACAGAACCAAGAGAACCACATGAGAGATAACAAGGACAAAAGAGTCAGTAGCGCAGGGGGTGTAAGCGCCAAACGCATTATCAACTTGTCTCGTCCAAACACCATAAGGCGCCGGCTTGCAGTACCACTCCAACGCCTCCTCAAACCCCATTTTTTTCTCCCCTCTTCCTCAGATACAGAGCATCAACAACAGCTTTCTCGAACCTGTAAAGAGATTCAAGAAGAAAGTTAAAAGCTTTTTTTTAGTTTTCGATTATAAAACCAATCATACATGTACGTTTCTAGCATTCAATGAAAAGCAGCAAATGGTCCCCCCGGGCTGATAAATGAGTAGAAAACATCCGCGCGTAAAAAGGAGGGAACTTTTGCATGTAATCAATTTCAGTGGACGCTGGATAATCATTTCAAAATGATACAACAGTTACAAAAGCAAAAACAGAGGAAGCTCCACGCGGCAAAAACGAATCCATATTATTATTTCTAACGCAGACAAGGATGAAGACGAGATCTTGTAAGAACATACGGATATTAATTCACGAGGAAACTCAAAACTATTATGTAGAGTTAATCCCACTTTGTCGTG
>NC_027751.1:8786842-8815407 GCF_000695525.1 Brassica oleracea var. oleracea
GGGGGGGGGGGGGGAACAGAGGAGGAGAACAGAGAGAGATGAAAAGATGAAAGCTTTAATACCTGGAGATTTGGCTAATCACGAGGAAACGAAAAAGGGATCTTATGTACTCACTCGTATGGCTTTGGGAGAAAGTGGGTTCTCTCTTTTTTGATGGAAGGAGAATATCTGAGAGACAGAGAGAAGAGTGATACGTCACCGCTTACGATGCCAAAGATGCAAAATATATGGACGAAAGGGAAGATCTCTCTTTCTCTCTCTCTCCCCTTTTTTCTAACTAGAAATAAGAGCATTATTATTGGGGTTAGCTGGGTTCTTAGCGGAATTTAACCAGTCTCTTAATTTTTAAAGAACCGGTTCTTAAAATTCTTATTTAAAAATCGAGTTTTAGTTTTTTTAAATTAAAAGTTAAGATACGGATTCTTATATTCCGTTAAGAACTCCAACCTAAGAACCCTCAATAATCATGATCTAAAGCTTTTTAACAAACAGAAAAACATTTGATACTATTTTTTACTTAATTTTATGTTATCATATTCTCTGAGAACGTTTTCTATGAATACTATATTTCAAAAGTAGTATATGTTGACAGTATATGGCTCCTTTTATATCAGTTTTGATTTTCTATATCTGAGTATAAATAATGCATATATAAACTACTAACAACTGTAATCCAAATCAATAATGTAACCAAAAATATAACCTATGGTTTAGATAAAATATTATATTATATGAGATTTTAGGAGCTATAAATACTTTTATAAATATTAACAAAAAGATAATTACTGGAGTTAAATGTTTATTCGGCTAATGTTCCAAACATGTTACCTTTTAAAATATTATTTATTAAATTTTGAAATTGTATATCTAATCTATTAATTTAGAGTTCTATTTTTATCTACCATCAACAAATCATAATATGACCACTTAAACAATTAGTTATTATGACATATTTGATTATTTACATTAATAATAAATTAACTATAAATTTTATTTTATTTTTTTAATTATAACAAAATCTTTTGAGAAAGAATCTAATAAAATCTAACTTAAATTTAAATATTTTTTATAAAATAACATATTAATTAATTTTTTTAATTAGTAATATAATATGTTATAAGTCGATGTTAGCTAAAATTTTATTATAAAATAAGAAAATAAAATTATATTTTTTTATTTTTATAAATTCTATAACTATATTCTTTATTGTATATAAAAATAAAAGTGCTATACGAATTAAATATGACAAAATTATATTAAATAGGTAAACTGAGAAAACAAATTAAAAAATTGTTTCATTTAAATAAATTATCACTCATCATAAAATGGATTAAAATTTGTAAACTATATAATATTTTTATACAAATTTTTTTTATTAACATAGATTAAACTTTTATATCTACAACTATATATTATATTTTTATTTATTTTGAAACTCTCAACAATATATTGTTCAAAATGTTTATATATAAAAATATAATAGTATATAATAACATTTAGTTCATATACTATTTAAAAATATATGTTATTAGAAAACTATGAAATTTTAATAATTCATTTGAAATATTAATGACATAAAAAATTTAATTATATTTTTTATTTTAATTATAACCAAATATGTTGAAAAAAATTAGAAAATATTACCAAAAATTAAAATATTTTTTTATAAAATAATGTATTAATTTAGTACCAACACCAAATTCAAAATTCATGTAATCTTCCAAACTTAAAAATAATAGTATAATTTTCAAAGTTTTCTTGACAAAATATAAAATTTTGAAAATAAATATTCAAACTCAAAATGATAATATTTCAAATTTTACAAAAGATAAAATCATAGATAATAAAGAATAACTTTTTGAAATGCACCACGAAAAAAAACTATATATGATGTAAAAATTAAAGAAATCTAATATTTTTAAAAAAATTATTAAAAAAAAACTTAATATCATAGCATCCAAAAATATCCTATATCAATAATATTTACTAAAATATTATGATAGATGCTATCATGTATAAAATTTACTAAAATAATATGGTTATATGATTTAAACAAAACAATGTTTTTACTTATAAATCCCGTAAAATACTAAAATAATATATGTTAAAGTATATTTTTAAAGACAACAAGTAAATATAAATTATCTTAAACATATTCCTTTTCTATAATATAAATAAATAAAATTTAAAAATGTATTATAGTAAAATATATAAATTAAACAAATAACATATTTTGAATGAGGTTATCTATTTGATTATTTCATATTGTTATTTTACTGTACCTAACTTAAAAATAAATTATTAAGTAATAAAAATTAATAACTAAGTAAAATGTATTAAGCAAATCACTATATATTAATAATACTGAATTAAAAATTAAAAAAATATCATAGAGTTACATAATATATAATACTAAAATGAAAATTATATATTTAAAACATTTGTAATAATATCAAATACATTTATAAAATAAAAATATATGCACATATGTGCGGGATATAATCTAGTTTTTCATTAAGAGAAAGGATAGTGGAAGTGAAAAATCTTGTTTCATTATTATTTGATTAGGATTTGGAAATAAAAAATAATTTTGCAGAAAGAATGAAAGAAAGGAAAAAACCCAATTTGTTTACGAGAAACCACTATAAATCAATTAATCTTGATTATAATTCTCCATTTAAAAAAAAAGACCCATATGAAATATCAGTAGTAACCAAGTTGCTTTGGTCTAGTGGTATAGGAGTTCCAGCTGGAGTGTCCGTCCCTGGGTTCGAGTTTTGGCCACTGCGGAATTTACATGTGGGCTGTAGCACCCGAGACCGAAGACCGTTACACGGTGAGCCACATGGTGACGCCCTGGCAGCGTCCATGATCACTTCGGTCTCTAGTCTGGACCACCTCGATGGGGCCAGGATATTCGGTTAGCAAAAAAAAAAAAAAAAAAATATCAGTAGTAACTCATGTCACGTGATCGATGAAAATATTTCATTCAATTAGAAAAATAATGCTGTTCACGTGCAGTGAAAATAACCAATGCCTTTTTGTGTGTTTCTCAATTTATCCACGTCTATTTATAAATAAATCCTCAATCCTGAATACATTAACATTAGTTTTCCCGTGGCCGGTCTCGGAACAAAGACAAAGATTGAACTCTATTTTTTTTTTACATAAGAGGTTGTTTTTGGCATGTTCTTTTTTGTTTCTATAAATTTTAATGTTATAATAATACTGACACTTCTTAAAAGCCACAAAGCCTCGCGTCTGTCTTCTCCCTCCGGGGGTTGGACATGTACGTGGTGGGTACATCTTGGCATGTGGTGGGTGAGAGAACTGAGAAGTCGCAGGGGTGTTTTAATCATTTAGCGATCTGTAGGAGTACAACTTCTCAAAAAGAAATGTAATTTTATCACAGCTAGGACATCCATTTTTTTTTGTTCAACGACATCCAAATTTATATAAAAATAAAAATATGTATGTTTATCTGACTAAAAGGGCAACACACATGAAAAAATATATATACATCGAAAACTACATTCCATCTAAAAACGTGGTGGATATATCTAAGGATTTGGTTGATAATCCACTTCCGAAGCAAAGTTTATCCGATCTCTATGTAATAGTTTGTAAGATATTAATAAAAGAAAAAAGAGTTTGAAAATGTAACAATGGTTCACTAAGAGCTTTATAAACCACTAAAAATAAAGAGATTTTGATCAACATCATAGGTATGAAGGAGAGATTTTTAAGACATTTTCTAAGGTCACAATCCACAGTGATATATGACGCATAATTGTATTTATAAACTTGTAAAAATTTCAAACACATCCTTTATATACTAATGCGCAAATCGTCTAACTAATTAAATAATGACATGTGGAAAATTTGACAAAACAGTAAATAAATAAAAACAATTAAAAAGAAAAAATAGCAAAAGCAAAACAAGTTAAAATTTTCAAATTACTAACTTTTTATAACCTCCTTCACAAAGACAAAATATCCATTACTGTAAAAGTTCTGTTCACAAGTTTTACGTTACGTTAACTGTTAGACGTTTAACGTAACCAACACTACAAGCTGGAAGAATGAAGATTCTCAATCCATGGTGTTCAAAGAAAAAAAAAGATTCTCAATCCAAAAAATATAAGAAAAACGAAGAATACAACCGCAACATCAAAAGGCAAAACACAATCTGTCACAATGATAAATGATTTTAATTACACTACCAATGATGAACATCATTAAAATAAAATAAAAATAGTTTGAGATAATAAAAACACAAGAAAAAAATAGGAAAGAAAGATGCAAGAAACATGTTTCAGAGTTACGTGTCAATTTACATAGTTACTAGATAAAATAAAAAAAAAATTTACTTCACCTCGCCGTCCATTATTCTTTCAGCACCTCCACGATCACCATTTAGTTTTTAGTCATATATTCTATTATTTATAAGATTATTCCATTACTCCACAGTTCAAAAGATCTCTCTTTTGTTTTCATCTTTCTTCTTCATTTTTCATTTTGTGCTCGAGTGTAGCAAAAAAAATCTATGCAAATGTCTTGCCTATATATTCATATTTATTTGTTTCTTTCTCAGTTTAACAATTTTAGTGCTCTCTAATTCTTTCTATATGATTCAGGTTGAGAGGTTGAAGATGGTAGTTCTCCTATTTCAAAAACTTAATTCCTTCAAAGAAGAAGAAAAAGAAAATTCAAAACGTTGTCAGCAACTTAGGTAACAGTAAGTATGTCTTAATTTACTATATACAAATTGATTATTTACAGATCTTTGTTTTTTTATAACAGAACATATTCAACTATTTTCAGTAAAAAAAAAACATATTCAACTATTTTTTCAAATATGTTTATGAATCTATTATATACAAGTTGACTATTTTATACATGTTTTCTTTCTTATCATTGAAGTTCAGGTTGTTGATGACTGTAGAGGAAAAGGAAAACGATGGAGAAGAATCTAAAAATGCAAGTTCAAACAAAATATTCAGAAATGTATTTTTTACTTGGCCTTTTATATTTGTCATGCATCTTAGATATTAAACTATTCAATATATACTTTCAATAAAAAAATAATGTTTTCATAATTTTTTTCCTACTAATATTATATTTAAATAAATAAGTTTACTCCAAAAGTATATTGTTAAAAACTTATTTAAAAACAAATATAGATAAAACTGAATGGATTAGATGTAATAAGTTTAAGTATATTTAGTTTTTTCTATAAAATTATTATCTATGTTCGTAAAAAAATAATAATAATAATTGTTTTAGCCCTTCTAAATTTGTTGTTTGAATACAACACTTCTGATATTACGTCACCATTTTATCTAAATCCAGAATATTTAACTAAAATAATGTTTATTTTTGATTAAATTGAACGTTAGAATTTTATAAAGAAAATAATTAAAATGCAAAATTATATCTTATTTTAAAGCAACATTATAATATTTACTTCTAAGTGTTAGCATATATCTTATTTTTATAAAAACAAGCTTTCAAAAACATGTGTGTTGTATATATTTTTCAAAACTACATCATAGAAATTGTTTTAGTACTTCTAAGTTTATGTATTAGTGTTTACCTAGGTTAAGAAAATATATAAATAAAATAATAATTTATTTTGATAGTCATTTTATGATCAGATAGTTTAGAAGACATTAAAATTGATTGGCATATTCATTAAAAGTCATATTCCATTGGAGTATCAAGGTGTTTTCACAAGTCTCTAAACATTAATTATTTTTTTCTGAAAATTTGGAAAAAAAATGGAGAAACAGTTGTATGAGAAACTCAAATGGTTGGTTTAACTTTGGATGTGGTCTTTTTATACTTAATTTTATGAGAAACTCAAATCTATGTGTTTGAGATTAGCAAAACTATACAAAAAAGTCTATGAATATTAAATTGATTGAGAAACTCAAATGGTTGGTTGTGGCCTTTTTTATACTTAATTATAGTTACGCAACAAAATTATATGAGTATTAAATTGATGAGATAATCTTTAGAGAGACTGCACCATGACTGATGCTTTTAAGCTTTTTAGACTTGTGATGGGTTTGTCCCATAGGGCCATAGCTGGTTTAATAGGATTCCACTAGTCTCGACTACTAATAATCAGTACATGGACTTGTAATAAAACAATAAAGAATACTTTCATCTAAAGACACCATTTCAACCCATGTACGAAGTCTAATTGCATAGTCTCTACACAAACTAAGTCCAGTCCGAAATATCTGTGTTCCTTTAAAGATGTGCTCATGTGCCTCTAGCTTTTTAATTCCCTTTCAAATGTTGTTGTCCTTGCTATAGCCATCTCTACTGCCCAATCTCAATTGCTAGGTCGACGAAAAAGTTTGTGGCACGCTTATTTGACAGACAAAACCACGTGCTAGTGGTCGGGTGGTAGCATGGCGTTCCAGCATTGCTAAGCGAGCTGAGTTCGAATCCGACTACATTCAGATATCTTTAACACGTGGCCACCGGTGATTTAACATTCTCTCGTCGGGGAGCAGTTTACTTTTTTATTTTATTTGACAGACAAAAAAAAAACTAATAGACCATTTCACATACAGCCACGGTTCCCATTCACATATGTGAAATACCTTTTAGATTTGGAACCAATCACATCATTGTAAACTTTTCCACAGCGGTTGACAAGGAGCAAAAGAGATGTCGATTCTTTTTTCAGGTCAACAAATGAGAGAATATATCATGTGTATGTAGGGTGCTTTCTCGTTTGATACCTTTTTTAGTTGCGTGTTTGCATTGATCCCGTCTTCTCTTGTTTTAGCCATGTCAAAAGTAACCGAGTTGGTAAAAGAACTGGCTTAGTCTTAGTGTCTTTTCCCGTTTGCTTATATTAGATTTTTTTGTGACTATTTATTCCGTGATGGAAAATAAAAGTTTCATTATAAAACATACGAACACAGAACACAAGGTAGTGACATTACAGAGCACCAATGTTCTCAAGGCCGAGCACAACTCCGACGCCGATGATGTGTCCTACGTTGCCGGCGAGCATCTACCGGCTTCTTTGGAGATCACAGAAATCGATTCTGTTTGGGCTAGATAAGGTTGTCGAGGAATGCACCTCAAAGAGTAAGGCCCATCAGGCACTTTAGTGCTATTACTCTTTGAAGAAAACAAAATTGTGAATTAGCCCAAATATTATATTTCGTTCAAAAATTAACTAACCCATGTTATGGATATATACTATATGTGAAGCCACTTCCACAAACCATATTTGAACTGTTCGGTAAAGATCATAGTCGGAACTTGTTGAGAATAGCATGCATATTAAACTCGAAAAAGCAAGAAATTAGAGAGTACACTTGACTGAGACAAACTTTTGTATCAATGATGTCAACAATAAGTTATAAACCTCTAGACATGTACTTATAAGCCTCAAATCACAGTTTTCTATTTCGACCAAAAATGAGTTTCCTAATCGAATAGAGTACTATATCGTGGGAGTCTCCTACCTTGACTTTTTACTATTTTACTAGTATGTCGAAATTTAATTCTCAGCAAGTGTAAGAGAGCTACTCGGGTTGTTCGTTTCTTCATTCAAATGATCCATTCGAATGGAAATGGACTTTTTGTTCGTTTAGACACAAAAAGTACAACTCATTCGGATGGTTCATTTGAATGATTTTCGAAAAATTAAGTTTAATTTCAAAAACCAGTTGAATGAACCTCGAATTATTTGGCTGGAACTGGTTCAGTCAAAATGTTTAAAAGTCTATATTACCCCTCATAAACTTCTGAAATAACAAACCTAATTATCCAAGTCTCACTCTCGTATCTCTCTCACCTCTCTCACTGCCGTCAATCTCCACATCTCGTATCTCTCTCGCAATGAAAGCCGCTGGAGCTTGAGCTCTCTCCGCCTCTCTCTCTACCTCTCTGCCTCTCTCTCTCAGCCTCTATCTCTCCGCCTCTCTCTCTCAGCCTCTACCTCTCCGCCTTTCTCTCTCACCGCATCTCTCTCTCGCTACATCTCTCTCTCTCGAGTATCTCTCTAAGTCTCTCTCGATTTTTTGTTTTTCTTCTGTTTGAAGTTCCTCTGTTCATTGATGGGTTTGATTGTTCTCTGATTTATGAATGATGAATGATGGGTTTGTTTGTTCTCTGACATTGATTCTTATGTGAATTATGAATGATGGGTTTGATTGTTCTCTGACATTGATTGTTCTTTTGTGAATATCCTTATCTCACTAGTAGAATCTCATAGCTTGTGAATTATGAATGATGGGTTTGATTGTTCTTCTGTGAATTATGAAAAATGGGTTTGATTGCTCTATGACATTGTCTCTCTCTTCAACTTGCTCATAAACCATATGACAAGAAGCTATTGATCTTCAAGAGTATTCTAACGCAAAGCTTGAGAAGGTTACTCGTGGAGCATTGAGAAGGTTAGTGGTGCTCTGTCCCTTAAGTGGTGCTCACTGATTTTTTGATTCAGCACTGTTTGAAGCTTCCTTGCTAGTTTGATAGTACACTTTTAAAGATGTGGTGTATTGGTTTCTCAAACAGATGAATATAAAACTGTGCTTAGCTGTCCTTTAAGATGTTTATTTTGTTTTGGCTACCGTCTTTTCCCTTCAAGTTTGGTAGTCATGATTGGTTTGTCTTGAATTTTAATTCTTGCTACGACCAGTTTGGTCTTGAATTTTATATTGAAATAAAGCGTTAAAAAAAAGTTGTGCTTAGCTCTCGTTTGTCTTGTTTAAGCTTGTCTAGTTTCTTAAACTATTCCACTGACCATTGGAACTTTATTCTCTTGTAGATACTTGTTGCAATGACCTCTGTCCCTGGTACTGATATAAGTACATTTTTAATTGAATGCTTCTCTTAGTTTAGTTAGGTTCTCCTATTAAATATTTGTATATCCAAAGTCTCTTGCATGGACTGATGAACCAACCCGGTTCTATCTACAACTGAGAATTAGCTGAAAGGAAATGACAGAAAGCAAAATATCAATGAAGCTGGGAGACAGTCCATCATTGACAAATTCTATGAAGCTTATGGGGAAAGATATCCTTGGAAAAAATTTGGGATCAAACACACTACTTGCAAGACTCAGTATACTAAATACAAGCGGCTGATTCACAAGAGAACTGGCCTTGGCTATGATCCATTTGGGTTCATAGACATGTCAGATGACTGGTGGAATGAACTTTTTAAGGTACAATCAGCTTCTCTGTTATGTCCGGTTATGATCCATTTGTTTGTGTGTATACTATTTTCTGAATGTTAACTCTTGTATTGGTTTTTCAGGTATACAATTGTCAGTTGGATGGAGATGACAAATGGAGAAACGAACAGCCCCACTATCATCTTTTTATTCAAGTTCAGCTTAACCTTTTGAGTGTGTTGTTGAGGGACTTCTCCAAATTTGTATTACAAAATTGACATTTTATGAAAAAAAAAACACTTATGGTCAATCGTGAGATTTTGACTCATAGATATTTAGAAAAAAAAAATTAAAAAGTAAACAATTTGAGAGTTGAGCCATTTGCACGGAAAATAATAACTAAGTTAGTAATTTGCAAATATGGAAAAGACTTTGCTAGTCCTATGAATGTTTGAAAGAGAGAAACAATAAAGAATAACCGATGTGTTTCTTCTATTACTTTACAATTTACTTTAAACTTCATCTCTGTTGAGAGAAAGAGAAAGAGACAACGAAGAGATAAAAGAGCAAACTTTGGTTAATAAATATATAATTAAATGATCCGTTTGAAGCTCTGACTTGAGGCAAGAGATACAAGCTGTGATTCATGGTGGAGCGGTGATGAACGGAAGATAGGCTCAGGCGCATCGGCAGTACACCACCAGAGGATTACAGATACTATGCTGGAGGTGGCCAACTATACAAAGTTCTAGAAACCAGAGTTAGTGGCGGCGATGGTTCGCGTGAAGGAGTAATTGGGCTGCTGTAACCGGCGGTGAACAATGAACAAGGAGTCGATTGAGGCGAGCCAGATTGGAGCAAGTCAACTCTGGAAGGTTCTCATCTTCGTCTTTCTTTTGTGGCTTTTGTGAAACCGAGTCTTCTGATACGATGTCATGCATGTGTGTGATTGGAGTGAAGAATTTTTTTTTTGAACCATAAAAACAATACTCAACGAATGAGTGAACCAAGTTGAGTTAGTGTGCTCGTAAACAGAGCTAAAGAAATCTATGTCTTGGAGTTCAGTAGATTCCATTTGATGATTCTTGTCTAAAAAAATAGAGATATATGTATGTTTAGCCGGCTAAAAATATATATGTTTTTGTATTTATTTTCCTTGATTTTATTTTGCATAATGTTAGCTTAACTCCTTCTTTTGAAACAATGCAAGCTTAACTTAGATTGTTGATATGTTAATTAGCTGGTTATAATGTGACTTTTTAGATCTCTTATAAATTAGCATTTTTATATTATGTTTTAACTGGATATTTTACATGTTAAGTGATATTTAGATTTAAAATTACCAGTTATACATATAGCTTCTAAATATCATATTTAAATTAGTATTGTTATATTTTGATTTATCCGGATATTTTACAATTTAGCTAGTATTTAATTTATATTTACCGGCTATATGATTAGTTGGTGGTTATTATTTTGTATCAATTCAGATAAACAAAAAAATTAACTCTCTAATAAATCACAAAACATATGATTAGATTTACATGTTCGACTAAACATAGAATTAACTCATTAACAAATCATGATACATATGATAAAATGGTTGTTTAGCCGGCTAAGATTTTACTTGACCTCTTTTTTATAGTTAGTCGGTAATATATACAAATTATCTAGACATTGTTATAGTTATCTGGTAATATATACTAATTAATGATGTAGTTTGTGAAATAGTCGGTAATATATACTATTTATCTCGACATTGTTATAGTTAGCCGGTAATGCGTACTAATTATCTTGACATTGTTATAGTTAGCCGGTAATATATACTAAATAATCTCGATATTTGCATATAACGGGGCATGCGTTGCACAATTAAAAGTTTGAGGTGACACTAAGGTGTTATTTCTGCAAATTAGAAAGTTTGGGGCATAATTTAAAACATCTAAGACTCTCAAGACCATTCGGACAATTCTTAAAAGGGTTGAAATATAGAATCTGAAAGTCTAGGGCCTATTTGTGAAGTTATTTGTACACTTGGAAATATTGGGACCAAATCGAAAATACCCAAAAGTTGGAAGGCTTGTAATGCAAAACATAAGAAATAGCCATTACCCCTGTTCTTTTCTAGGACGCTGCGATCAGCGGCGACGTCAAAAAAATACAACTAGGGCAGAAACAAATTCTTTGGTGTTCTAATTAAAAGTAGTCGCAATGGACAATTGGAGACATGAAAACGGGGTGGCCGCTGCCGCTGAAATTTTCAGCGTCGTATTTGATGGGTTGAACTTGACGCTGCGGCTGAATAAACAGATCCGTGTTGGTTTGTTTGTACAGCATCTGCCGTGGTCATGACTGTAATTCTGAGACGCTGCCGCAAATCCCGCCGTTTATAAAACGAACATCACTATTGTTGCTCGATCTATTTCGTAAAGAGACAGAGATAGCAGCGAGGCTTGAATCCGAGCATGGGGACGTCGGTAGGACAAGACGACAGAGATGGTCTGGTGATCCGATCCACAAAACCCACAAAAAACACACCATAAATATGAGATTTCAAAATAAATCAAATGAAAAAAAATATTTGTTTTTTGTCTGTCAAACAACGAATTAAAGACGAGCAATAAGCTTACAAAAACTAGCTGAGATAATTTCAAGAATTGTTTTGAAGGTGAAAAGTTGAATTTTTGGTAGAAAATGAATTTAGAAGAAAAGAGAGAGAGAGATGTCGACTTTACCGGTGGTGGCGACGTTCGTGGTGTCGCTCCTCGTGGTAGGGCGAATCGCTTGTCTGCGATGTTGGGTTGAATGTTTAACAGGCTTGGGCCTAAGCGGTTTGGATATTTACAATTCTGGGCTGTGTGTTTTGAGTCTTTTCTAAGTTTGCAAGGTCTCTAGGCTTTGAACTTGTTTTAATAAAATTCAATTGGAGTAAAAAAAAAAAAAATGTCGACAGATAGAAAAAAAAAGAAAAATAAAAATATTAGGTTTGTTTAGGGTTGATTGAGTCAGTGTTGCCATTACCGAAAGTAAACAGTTAAAGTTCCAAATTTGCAAATTACGGGATTAGTGAAAGTGAACAGTTGGTGTATATGCACTGCAAATTTTCTTGAGAGTTTATGTTTTTGTATATTACTTCTAAGATAATTGGAACCCTAAATTGAATATTTCATTGGGTTGTGTCCATAACTGACCTGGAAGCAATTTGGACGTTTGCTTGTTTGAAACCCAAACTTATCTCCAGACTCGACGAGATTGAGATAGAATTAGAATTGAATATAAAAAGAAGAAAAGATCTATGCCGGGTCTTCAGCATAGAAAGACAAATAAGTCAAAACAGTTTCTTCTCATGATATATTATGTTTGATTTAAACCACGCAAGTAGTTATATTCAGGTCGTTAAAAAACAACGTTGTTAACAAGAGTGAAAAAGGTTCTTTCAAATCGGGAGACAGGCCATGACTCAATGTGCTACTTAGTGTCGCTACCGCGATCCCTTAACTATATATAACTTTATAAGTTCATAGTATTCACCATCAACCCTAGGTTTTGTTTCAATACTTGGAAGTAGATATTTTAAAGCTCTTCATGTCAACAAAAATGATTTATTATTTAATTACTTGCACAAAGATGAAAACGTTCTGTCTCCCGAATCGAATCGTCTCTCCTTCTCATTATCTTACTATATAAAAGGGTAAACTATAGTAGTTCTTAATTTAATTTACATTATGTCCAAGACTAATTTATATGTCTGACTGTGTCTATATCCTGTTGAAATCGTATTTTCTAAGAATGAGTTCTGATAATTTTTCGTAATAAAGTAAAGATTAAAGAGTAATGGGCCGGCAGAATCTATTCGTTTGAGTGAAACAATTTATAATGTTAATAAGGGAGATTAAAATATTGGAGGAGACATGGGAACAATGTCAACAGTTTTGGGGAGTAATAATATAACGTACAATTAACTTGCTAGAAATATTTTTCTTAAGCTACAAGCATATTGTAGAATTCCAAGGGGCAAAGTTGGATTCTCTATGATTTTCCAATTTTAGGCGTCTTTGGCTAAAGTCTACAACAACTACATTTACCCTTAGAGAGGGTTATTTTTGCTTTATACTTCTTTCGTTTCATTTTAATTGTCGTTTTAGAGTTAGACACACTAATTAATAAAACATTTAATTTTACATATTTCTAAACTAAAAACATTATTACCAATATACGTAACTACATTTTAACCAATATAAAAATAGATTGGAATATAAAATCAATAATTTTTTCACCGAAATTATAAAACGACATTTATTTTGAAACGGAAAATTTATCTTACAACGATAATTAAATTAAAACGGAGTATTAAATTAAAACGGAGAGAGTATTAAATTTTATCTTATAACGACAATGACAATTAAATTGAAACGGAAAGAGTATATTATAACGAGTTTGTTTCGTTTTTAAAACCTCCATAAAGAACATTTTTATTATACTACTAAGTTTTAATTAGTGCTCTCTATTATTTGCTTTCCTTTCTGTCTGTCTTTCTTTCTTAAATTCTTGCGTTAGTTATTAATTTATTCTGTACTAACGTATTTCATTTAGATACTTAAATATGCGTCATGCATGTTCGTTTGGTGGACAAACCAATGCCATGATTTTTGCATATAGTATAGATCTAACCATTTCTTTCGCCATGCATTTTTAATAATGCCATAAAACTTCAATCAGTTTTCTAAACACAATATGTCCGTGTGTCGGCTACCACGGCACCGGGAATATTGGCGGCCGGTTTGCCCTCTTGGTTAGTACTTATTAAAATTGTAGAAAATCAATTAATTAATAAATTAACTTATTAAGATATCAACATCAGAACAGCGGCAGCGGTCGAGGTAATAACTTCGGAACCTCACGTAACTTCCCTACAGTTTACATTTATGTATATATACTAACTGTTCTTTCCTCCATTATATATTATAATCTTCTTCTTTTTTGATAAAATATGTTATAATCTTCTTGGATAGCAGCTTAATTACTTGTTTCATGTTCTTAGTTCTTCCGGAATTATCAAAACGTTGTTATCTCGAAGATTAAGGTATAAAAGTAATCTAGGTCTCTGAGTCTAACCCTATCTGTCCACTTTTTCATGCAATAATTTCCGTCCAAAAACTTTGACGCTATAATGGTTACTAAAAACTAAATTAGACTCATGAAACGACAAGGAAAGTACGTGTTAGATAATTAATAGTTATATATATAATATATATTGTTCTCTCTATGAATCTATAGCAATTCCAAAAAGAAAAAGATAGATTGAAAGAAATTTATAGCATATAATAAGTTATTTATTTTACACCAAAGATAAATAAATATAATAAGGTATCTATTTCTTGTGTTGTATAATTTGACATTGGATTTTAAAAAGTAGCAACAAATCAAAATCATATAGTAATCCGTATATATGAACAATTTAGAAACCATGCTTAGTTAGTTTTGGATTCAGAGAACACAGCTCCGCTAGTAAGCATGGTTATCTGAACTTTTAAAGGATTTCTACTTTAAAAAAAAATGTTTAAAACAAATTGATATGTTACACCAAACAAAACAAAACACTATGATGTTAAATATATGTATAAGAATATAAAGAAATTGTTTGACTGATTCTGATGATGTAAATTACAAACAAAGTTTTATAATTATAAGTTTTTTAGCACTAAAATAGTTGTATGAAATAAATGTATGTCGTCTTATGTTTCTGGAATGAGTGTATTCTTTGGTGGGTTAAATGTGTAAGACTTGCATACTATTCGTTTTAATATAATTTCTTCAGATGATAAAAAAAATGTTAATTTTATCTACAGAAGCGCCAAAGATACAATGAGAAGCACATTAAATCTTGAAACATTACTTTGAGACATAATATTTAATCAGCTAGAGATTACCGATCTGTTTCAATAATTTAAAATTTTGTGCTATAAAATCGTAGGGTTGTTTTCTTTTTCCTTTAACCTAAGTAGACCACCAACAGTATTTGGTCTGGGTTTAGAGTGAATATAGAGTATAGACCAAATCCAGGGTGCTTAAAATTAGTATTATATGCCATGTGGTCTACACGATATCATGTTGGGGTTTTAGTATTTCACCTTTGCTTAACTTTATATTAGTGATTAAAGTTTTAAAAACCTTGTTTTCAACATAAAATCTATACCAAATCTTAAAGAGATCTCGATCTGGCAAGGAAAGGGATAGTTGAATTTACAATAAGCACGCCTTTACATTTTTCACACACGATTTGTAAGGACCTCGTCATATTGCGCACATACCAAAATATGTCTAGTTAAGTATCTAAGTTAGTAAATTACAGTATGTAAAAGTCATATAGTTAGGACTTCGTTGTTTAAAAATATAATGACTTTTACATACTGTATCTAAGTTAGTAAATTACATTTTTCTCACACGATACAGTAGAAAACGTCTTAGATACAGTATGTAAAAGTCATAAAGGTAGGACTTCATTGTTAAAAAATATAATTTTGAATTAGAGAAAACATTGTATTATTATTATTTATAGTTGATAAATTTACTTTTCAAATTATAAAAATAAGATTATTAAAGCAACTCTATTTTAAATAAAAATATAAAAATATAAAGAGAGTCACCGTCGAATTAATTATACGATTCGGTTCTCGGTAGTTGCGTGATTAACTATTAAATCACTATCATGCTATTTGAAACCCTATTCGTCTAACTCTTGCCAAAGTCCAGGTATGTAGCATTGTCACACATGCCATGTGAAATTTTTAGCCGATGATGTGGACGTTAGCATGATTAAGAAATTATTTGGGTAGTTTCCTAATTTATATCAAACAAGTTTTATGATATGGGTCGCTATTATAAAGAAAGGTCTAGCAGTTTTATTTTATTCTGCGCTAACAATCAAAAAAAAAAAGCGCTAACAATCAAAAGATACACACCTCTATGCATACGTATAGTGACTAGTGTGTATATATGTATATGTTTTTATATTAATCATTCTCATTCTTAAGTATGACATGCCCACAAGCAGTCTCACTTGCCATGTCTTTTTTTAATGTGTGTATAGAATGCGACACTAGTGTGTGTTTGTTGTATGTATACCGATTGTTGTGTGTATATATGACATATCTAATCAAGCATGTAAGCGTACGTGTATGTAGATATGACACATATCGTGAAGTATATATGCATGTATAAATATCATTATTTTAGGTATTAATGTATGTATTTCTTAACTGCATATACACGAGAAACATATGATTTGATATGGCGCAATTCTTATAAGCAATTACTTTTATAAATATCAATATATATGTTACAGTTTCTGCTGCACTTTTTTATGCACGCAACATTATTTAACTGATTAATGGTGGCTCGCTCACTGTATAACTCAACTCTAATCGGTTCCCCACATTACAGCATGATTAACGGTAGGAGGGGGTTAAGGGGTTCTTATTTTTAAAAAAAAAAAATTTTAAAAAAAAATTATCTGATTTTTAAAAAAAAAAAAAAAATTAAAAACGAATAATTCGCAGGTCGTCACGTGTCAGTGTGATCCGCGAACAGTACCAGAACCAAAGCAGATTCGCTTCTTGTAGAAGAGAAGGAATAGCTGAATTTTAATAAAAATGTGGACCCCCACCCTTTAAGAGCCATGCTAAAGGGTGCCGTTAATTATGGTCTTTATCTTCTCCTTTTGTGCATGGAATGGATCATCAGCTAATTTATCTTTTCTTAAATACATGGTATCACATGGAAACAAGCATTGGAAGGTGATCACACCGAATTTGCAAGATCACTGTTCTTCTAATTGCATAATTTTTTTCTTCTTTCTGGGTTGTAAGCAACTGTGTCTTTTGGAAGATCAGTATATATATTAAGGGATTTATTTGCATTCTTGTCCTTACTTATTAGAGTTCTTTTGTCCGTAAGAGTCTTGAGACTATAAACCAAACGAATTATTTATTAGATAGTTTCCAATTTATGTTTGGACCCAAAAAGCTGTCGCGTTAGAGAAAGAGACCCCCACAATTCCTAAATGTTGCCGCTTGTCTTCCTCACATCCTATGCTTTTAATTAATTGCACTGTTTTAGTTAATCTCTGCGAACCAATCTTTAATATTCTCACTATCCACTTTTAGGTACAAGTTAAGCCCGTCATGAACCTTAATCATCATCCACTTCTATGTAATCTTTTGCAGAATATATTACGATTTTAAACACAAAAACTAACGGATTAAATCGTCTTAAAATAAATTCGAGGGAGAAGTAATTGGACCGCTGTGGGAACTAATCCGTACAAGACATGGACCCCCGCAAGATACAGTATGTAGAAGACAGAAGTCATTCGATGTAGTAGTTAGTCAAAGGTCGAGATATAGGTGAACCAGTGACCAATCACTTAAACTAAGAGCTTCAGAATATCCTATTACTCTCTACAATTACAAATCACATTTATAATTCTTAAATTGTAAAATATAATAGAATAGATATATTATTGTGTTGTATTTGATAAGAGAATACAATATGCATATATATAGTGGTAACATTAACATAATGTTAACACTAGATAATGCTAACTTTCCTAAACACTTAATGTAAATATGCTAAGAATATCTTGTGATTAACTTGCTCTTCAAGTCTTTCCTTTTAGTCTTGAGGGTCTTCACGGATTTCACGGGTTTCACGGGCTTCACAATCTAGGTCCGTAAGATACATATCTTCCAGCCCAACATATCTAATACTCCCCCGCACGACAAACGTGAGATGCAACACGCAAATCTGCAATCACAAAGCAGACCACGTATGTCGTGGACACTACGTCGAAGAAAACAAACCAATAGATTCCTCTGGGTATAAAGGTTGACTTAGACAATGAGGGATGAAAACTTCAACTCTTCTTTGGTCTTGACAATGAGAATACATCTCGTGGGCGCAACTGCAACTCCAAAAACAATCGTCCTATCTCGGACAGTCTGTAACTTGGACTAAACAAATTGACCTAAAAAACATGAGCATAACTAAAACTCCCCCGTAATGGTTAAACTATAACCAACAAATCTCAAAACTATGAGATATAACACAAGACATCTTTGATAAATTTTAAACTCTAGAATAATATCTTACAAAAAATATTCCAAACTATGGACAAACAACACTGAGATATTCTAAACTATAGAATAAATCTCAGGAAAAGAATTAGCCCATGTGAAAGCCATAAACCCTTAACATTACTAAAACCCTCGAATTCTTTTGCACTGATCACCCGACCAAAACCCAAGAAAATAAATTAGATAAATAAAAAAACCAAAACCCTAATAAAAAAACAAAACCCAACTTCACTTGAATCAACGTCATCATCCGGATCATCTTCACCGTCTTCATCGTCAACACCACCGATGAACGCCATCAAAGCTCTAAAATTATAATGCGGAAGTTTTAATTTCGATCCCAAAGAATCGTCTGCTCTAATACCATGTAAGGTTGAGATTGAAATGTAAACTGTTAACTTGTATTGATATTAACAACTGACGTGAATATATATACAAAGACATAAACCGACTTCCAAGACATAACCCTAGATAAAATAGGAAATATAACATAAGATAGGTAATCCTTATCTAGGATTCCCTTTCCTAATACTCCCCCGCACGACAAACGTGGGATGCACACAAATCTGCAATCACAAAACAGACCACGTATGTCGTGGATACTATGTCGAGGAAAACAAATTATAATGCTCTTCAAGTCTTTTTAGTCCATTACAGAGAGTCCTAGATAAGGATTACCTATAATATATCTATAATATAAATATTTTTTAGTTTATCGTATTAATCCTTAAAATTTTATATATGCATATTGTATTCTCTTATCAAATACAACACAATAATGTATCTATAATATATATATATATATATATGCATATTGTATTCTCTTATCAAATACAACGCAATAATATATCTATAATATAAATATTTTTTAGTTTATCGTATTAATCCTTAAAATTTTATATCTCACTAAAATTTCATTTTCTTATAAATTTAAGTTTTATACATAAAATTAAATAAAAATTTAAAATAAAATTAAAAATATTTTAAAACTAGATTTAGACAATAACAATACAAAATAAACTTGACAACAATTTTTTTAAAAAAAAATTTACATGAAGACATAACTATTACAACAATTTAAATATTACAACAACACTAATAGTCAGGTAAATTTGATCTGGAACCTCCAAATCTCAAAATATTATCTAAACAAATTATGTGTAACCGAAGATGGTTGTTGTTGTTTTGATGTCTTTTTTCATACAATTCTTTCTTATTCAGATCGAATGTAATCACGAGTATTAATATCATTGATTGAAGTTAAGTCTTTTAGCATTTTTTTTCTCTTTTACTTTCTTGTTCAGATCTAATGTATTTACAAGTCTAAGATCACTCGATCTCAACAATTTTTAGTTTGTAATCTACAAATTAAAAATAAAGAGAGTTATTTTTTTACTTTGAAATGCATTAGTTGATCATATATATATTACGAAAATAATTTATTGAATAATATGATATTTTGCTTAAAGTTTAATATTAATTATGTTATTTCTATTTAAAATTTCTATTGTAATAACATTTTATTAATTAATATTGTTATAATATTTTTATATATGTGCTTAGTTATCTACAAAAGTTTTATGAATTTAAATTAATTATGACAAATATAAAAACCATGATATAAAATACAAATAGTTTTGAAGTTTTGCTTTCGGAGAAAAATACCTTAAAACTTCAAATATAGAGTTTTGACAACTTCGTAATAGAGTGTCTTTTTGGAGATGCTCTTAGGAATGGAACAGTTACTGTCTTTACGAACCAACAAGGAAGGGAATATCTTTTTTTTTGGTAACAGAGGAAGGGAATATCTCTTTGGGGTTTTATTAAAACAGAGTTCAGAGAGGTCAGTTATGTTCTCTTCTTGCCTCTCTTAGCTGCTGCATTTAATGACTTTGTGCCTCTTCCACCAAACAATCAAATATTTTTCCACATCATTCTATCAATTTTTTTTCCTATGTTTCCAATACTTAAGTACTTAAATTTATGTGTTGTGATGATTACGATGTATTTTAATTTAAACTAAACTCAGGGAAACAGATCTATACAGTATAACCTAAGAATTATGTTTGCAATAGAAGAAAAATAAATTGTAAGAAATAGTATTAAAGTTTAAGTAATATATGTATATATATCAACTATTCCACTTATTATTAATTAGTTTTAAGTTCTAGTTCTATAAATATTAGCATGATATTAGATTGCTAATTTGTTGCAAATCTAAAAAGTAGGGTATGCTTCGAAATGGACCAAAAATAACATGATAATGAGTGTTATACAGGAAACTATAAGATGTTTGAAGTAATATATAATAGACCACTCTCTTGTTTCTAATTACTTTTAAGTAGAAACCAATGAATCGTACAGAATTAGAATTCTTAGTTTGTCGAATACAATCATTTTATTATCTATCTATATATATTATTAAAAAAGAAGTACAAAAATAAAATAGTCTTTAGTTTTTAAACTTATCGACAATGGCATGCCACTGAAGTTATTAATTAACCTACCTTATAGGATTTTTTTCTTTTCCTCTTAATTAATACATTTTCAAAATCAAATTCTAACTAAAAATTATAGCAACAATAATTAATAAACCTAACTTTTAGTATTCTTTGTCTTTTCCTATTTTATTATACATATGTGTGTTTGAAAATAATTAATTCAATATATACATTTCGTAATTACATACATTTTTTTTTTAACTGCATTAGCAAATGGAAAAAACCAGGTTTGGGGGATAAAAAAAACTATGAAATGGAGATACAAGGAAAACACATAGAAAAAGCTCAACCTTATAAAGATCTATGAGCTAATCTAGATAGTTTCTCTTAAGATCCTTTGATGCAGCCATGCAGGTCCTCCTAACGCCAAATACGATTGCAGGCGACCATCACAGAGGACATTTTTTGCAATTTCACGAGCGATCTGATTAGAGGTTGCTGATGCTGTTTCAAAATTATTTTACATACATTATATGGTAATTATTTTACTAATTCCACATATACATAATAAATAGTAAACAACAATTTTATTATACATAATCATAAATTTTGATCCATAAAAACAGTTTATACAACAATTTTATTATATATTATCTTAAAATTTTGATCCATAAAAAATAAAAATACATTTGTGTGAATTTACATGTCATATTCTAAATAAATGGATGATATAACTAAGGGTTTACATGATAAAATAAAACTACTCAATATAAACTATAAAATTATTTTGTTTTGAAATGTCATATTAAAAAAAAATAAACGGGTAAATTTTATAATATATTATCACTTATACAAATAAATATTCATTTATAAAAAAAACTAACATCCACACGGGTGCGCGGATCAAGTTATAGTTAATATTAAAATAAGCAATAAACATTAAAACAAACCAATGAAAAGAATTTTCTCGAATATTTTTCATCTTTTCAAAACGTGTTATGGTAGCCAAGCGGAGGAGCATAGGTATTATGCGACAAATGTATCGTAGGCGTTGGGCATATTTATGTTTGTCCATTTTTAAGGCTTTTGAAACAAAATTAAAAATTAAAATAATTGTGCATGGAAATTTAGCTACGTTTCCCCTCTATTCCCCATTCATTCATGTTCAAAACTTAGTCTTACATCAACTGCGGTGATAGATTCATTTTAGCTGAATTCAGAAATTGAAAAGCTAATAAGTATTGTAAAGAATGAATACTTTTGTCGTATAAGCATAATCAAACCAGTTATTCAAATCGGGAATAATAGATTCGATCAAAGTGTCTTATGCACAAAAAACAATCGACGTAAACTGAAGAAGAAAAGCCTTTTTTTTTGGAACACGAAGAAAAAGCTTTTCACAGTGATCAGTCCACAAGATTTGAGAGTTGTACGTCTAAGATGCGTTCAAGTAGCAAAACAATATTCAATTTAACCACACACAATATGTAGGAGGTGGAACTGAATCAGATCGATAAAACAAATTAGGTAGATAGCATATAATATTTGCATCGATATAGAACTTACCAGCTTTCTTGGATTCGAATCCAAAACTTGGAACGTGACATAGTACGAAGCCACACAATGCCAACAACATCCTAGTACATAGGTTGGGTCCCTTCCAGTTCCAGCCTCTGGATCGTCTTTAATGATAATTAGGCATATCCATAGTCGGCATATTATAATCATATCAAATCATTAGAAACAATAAACTGATAATAATAATAAGTATACCTAATAATATAAACGAAACATTAGTCACTAAATTTTAAAATCCATATTTGGAGTTTTGCACCATTACCAAAAGAAAACAAGAAGATAGTGGGGAAGGAAGCTACTACTGCTGCATCTTGAGGCACGTGACAAGTTCCCACACGTGTCATAATCGCTTACGTCACGAAGGTCTCTTTGCTCCCTTTTATTTTTCTCTGTTCAATTCACATGGCGTTGAAAAGTGTAAAACACAGTATATTTAATTATTAACCACTGTTAAAAAGAAGAAAGCTTCTGTAACGTCTTTTTACTGTTACAGCCTTTTTTTTAACCTCCCTCCATAGCATAAATACACCTCACCAACTCTCTCGCCTCTCTCTAAACCCAAACACACTCCTCCTTCTTCCTTCCCTCGTCTCTCTCAAACATAAACCTTGTTTCTTGATTTTCTTTACTTTGATTTCCATCGATGTTACGAGAATCAGACAGTGAGATGAGCTTAGGGACCACGAACTCCCCTATTAGCAGCGGGACAGAGAGCTGCAGCAGTTTCAGCCGGTTATCTTTCGACACACCGCCGTCAACCACCGCGACTATCCCCGAGGAAGAAAGCTTCCTCTCCCTTAAACCGCACCGCTCCTCCGACTTCGCCTACGCAGAGATCCGCCGGCGGCGCAAACACGGCCTAACCTTCCGAGATTTTCGCCTCATGCGCCGCATAGGCGCCGGAGACATCGGAACAGTCTACCTATGCCGTCTCGCCGGAGACGAAGAAGAGAGCCGGAGGTCGTATTTCGCGATGAAGGTCGTCGATAAAGAAGCGCTTGCGTTGAAGAAGAAGATGCACAGAGCTGAGATGGAGAAGAAGATTCTGAAGATGCTCGACCATCCTTTTTTGCCGACCCTTTACGCTGAGTTTGAAGCTTCGCATTTCTCTTGCATCGTCATGGAGTATTGCTCCGGCGGAGACTTGCACTCGCTTCGTCATAGACAGCCCGACGGAAGATTCTCCCTTTCCTCCGCCAGGTAATAAAAATTATCTTTTTTATTTTATTTTAAAGAATAAAAATTCGATTATTAAAAAGGAAATTATTAATGTCATACGAACTTGCATGCATCGACTCTGTACATCTTTTGGTATCTTCTCTTACAAAACCTGACCTGTTCTTGTCATGTCGGCTTTTTCAGTTCTTTGAATTGTTAAGAAGAGTCTTTTTCAACCCATCACATTAACAATTAATTATTATTACATTTTTTTACTATTAGCTAAAATATTATTGTACATGTTAATAATTTATTTTGTCTTGAAATAATTTTCTAACAGATTTTACGCGGCTGAAGTTCTAGTGGCGTTAGAATATCTACACATGTTGGGCATCATCTACAGAGATCTCAAGCCTGAAAATATCCTAGTTAGATCGGACGGTCACATCATGCTCTCCGACTTTGACCTCTCCCTATGCTCCGACTCAATCGCAGCCGTCGAATCCTCCTCCTCCTCGCCTGAGAATCAACCACGTTCTTCACCACGTAGACTCACTCGCCTCGCTAAGCTTTTCCACCGCGTCTTGCGGTCCAAAAAGGTTCAGACGCTAGAGCCGAACCGTCTCTTTGTGGCTGAACCGGTTTCCGCCCGGTCCGGTTCGTTTGTTGGTACGCATGAGTACGTTGCACCAGAAGTCGCCTCGGGTGGGTCCCATGGGAATGCCGTTGACTGGTGGGCCTTTGGAGTGTTCCTGTACGAGATTATTTACGGTCGGACTCCGTTCGCCGCGCCGACTAATGACGTCATACTCCGTAACATCGTGAAAAGACAGTTGACTTTCCCGACCGATACGCCGGCTACCATGTTCGAGCTTCATGCGAGGAGTTTGATCTCCGGGTTGCTCAACAAGGACCCGACTAAACGACTCGGGTCGCGGCGAGGCGCCGCGGAGGTTAAGGTTCATCCGTTTTTCAAAGGTCTAAACTTTGCGCTTATCCGTACGTTGACTCCGCCGGAGATTCCTTCTGACGTAAGGAGACCGAAGAAAGCGGCGACGTTTAGTGGTAGAAGTAACAAACCAGCGGCGTTCGATTTCTTTTGAAACGAACGGTAGTGATTAGCGCCCACGTTCTGGTCGGTTCAAGTCGGTGACTGACTTGTGACGATAGATCTTTTAGCTGTACATATTCCCTTGAAGCTGTCCTTAATTTTTTTAAAAATGTTTGTTTTATCTAACTTTTATATGATTAAAATTAGATGACTTCTCACGCGATTTGTACTTATAAATCTAAAACTAATCTTGTCATAATTATCAAATCTTCGGGAGTTGGAAACATCTTAGTTGTGTGTTTAATTGTTATGGCATTATATAACTGGCCATTTAGTCAACATAACTTACGGGTGTGATTAAACTTCTTTACACCGCAATGTTTATCTCCGTAACAAATAATTAAAATGGTAATTACTTTATATTATACTCTCCACGCCTACTTTTTCTTGTAGCTCGAACGGTATGAAAATAAAAAGGAAGATTCCTCTTTTGACAATTGTTACACAATGAAGTCATGTTGCACTTTGTTTAACCGTAAGGGGTCTTTTGAATGTCAAAAAAGGAAGAAAAAACGTTATCCATAAGGGTAAGAATATGCTTTATGAGATCCGACCAGTTGCATGATCTCTTTTGTTTTTGATTCTCTCTGTCCATCTTTCAAACTAAGAGAACAATAAACTATTTGAAAGGTGGTCGAATTGTTCTCTTGGTTTAAAGAATGAAACGGATCTTTCTAGTAAGATTTCATTTGGTTCAATGATTTGATTACATACATTCACTTGATCGCAGATTTTATAGATTTTAAATGTTATCCGAATTATATTGAAAATTTGTAAAACTATAGTGAATATATAACAAAGTACGTGAATCATTCAGCTAAGATTTGTGGGCATGTTTGAAGCATGTTCTCAACTGCATGTTCATCCATTGCATAATGTGGCAATCTATAAAGTAGCAAAACCTCTGGCATTTGGTTGCGTAAAGAGGATTTGTCTGTAGACCTAAATTAATTTGACTTAAGTGTGTGAAAACAATGCAAAACTAAAAGAAAACAGAGAGTTAAATAGATGTTTTTGTCTACATGTGAGTAACAAAACAATATAGGTACAGTACTTGCTATAGTTATGTATTCACCACGTCGAGAGTTAATGAAGTTAGTACAGTGTTCAACCAACCAACCAACCAACATTGCTTGATTTATCTATCTCTCTTATTAAACGTATGTATATATGAATTTTGTATTCGCATTCAGACCCCGAAGAGTTATCTTATGTAATATGTATGAACATATTAGGGCATCTCCAACCTATAACACCATTTTAGCGTGAAAACTACATTATTTTAGTGTCAAAAATTTTTTTCATCTCCAACCACAACACCAAAATTTTACACCAAAATTTTACACCAAAATTTTATTTTTGATTTTTATATTATTTAGTTAGAAATTTTATTATTACTTGATATGTATACATATATATATATATATATATATATATAATTATTATGTAATTATATTGCACAAAAATGTATAACACTAAAATATTCGTTTTAAAATAATTTTTTATTATTTTAAATATAATAATATTAAAATAACAAACTAAAATAAACTATTCCAATATGTAATTATTTAATTGCTATATAATTATTTATCTATTTTATATGTGTTTATCTTGCCATTGATATTTATTTAATTAATATTTTGTTAATAAAAGAAGTTAATAGTGTTTGGCGTTGTGAATAGTAACACACCAAATTTAATGCAGTACTGTAGTTTTGCACTAAAATGGTGTAACTTTTGCAGTTGGATTAAAGAAGATTTGGTGTAGAAATTACACTAAAATGGTGTTTTTGGAGTTGGGTTAGAAATTGCCTAAGTTTCTTATAACTCATAGTTAGAATTTAGGCGTAGAAAATACTCTTTCTTGACAAATACTAATATCATTTTGATATTCTATGTTACCCAATGAATAATATTTTAAATTTTTAATAAATTTTTAATTATTTTTTTTTTAAAATTATTTACAAAATGCATTGAGTTTATAAACAATAACTCAAAGACTATTAATTGAAAATGTAACTATTAAAATCATAAATAAATTTTATTTATTTTTTATTTTGTGTAAAACTGCTAAACTGATATTCTTAATGAAATAGATGTAATTTTTATTTTAGATATTGTATTTGTAATAATAAATGCAAACAAATAAGTTCGTACTTAAATATTCGCCACCAACTAAAATATCTTGGAGAGCTTGGTCCTTAAATACAATACCTGAATTTTACAATTACATAAAAACACTAGTAAAAGTACAAAAGGGATGGAAGAGCTTACTAGAACTGTAGAAGGCGCTGAAATTAAATAGAATGAAATCATAATTATAAACAAGTTAATCACATCACCATGGAAAGGGTGACTAATAATAACTGTACTTAAAAGGAGATATAAAAAGCTGAAATGTCAATGATTAGTCAGTTCAATACAAATTGTTTTGGACAATGCATAGAAGTTTTGTCCCTCCTAAAATGTGTAAACATGGACCACAAACAAGATTACCATCACGGTATGCCATTGTTAATTATAATTGAGTCTCGTCACAATAGGTACATCGAGCTTAAAATAACTGATGCGTTTTACTCTTCGCAGTTTGAAAAAAGAAATATAAACAATAACGTAAAAGTCAAAGTCTTCTTATGGGGAGAGGTGTTTCTTTCGCTAAAGCCGAGGTATGTAACTTGTCATTATTCCATTCTCACTCGCCTACGTGGACCCAAGAAACTTCCCGCGGTTAATGACGGTCTATATATCTGCCTCTGGTCTTTGAACTCGAGAAGTGGAGATACACTATGATATTTCATCAATACAAAAAAAAATTCAATGTATTGCTTCAGTGTTTTTGGCATAATAATTGATAACCTTTTTGAGAAAATAATAATTGATAACTAACTTGTATGTGTATTGTTAGTCTCGTTACTACACATATACAATGTAACACATTAGGTGATTGGAAATTTATTTGTACAAAAAATAATTATATCTTGAAACATCGGACTAATGCTTGCAAACAAAAAAGGTTTGAGGCCATGAGATAGAAACTAATTGATTATAGAATAGTTGTAATTAATAATTGAGATCACATAGAATAACATGATTTGTTGGAAATTATATACAAAAGAAAGAAGAGAAGTGTGACAACACATGGGATGTGCCCAACAGCACAAGAGACAGCTTCACCAGTCTGATTTATGCCAATGTCCCGCTCTTGTCCACTCTCTGCCCCACCACTTTCATTAGTAATATTACTATATAGTTAGTGTTTAATTTTTTGAACAAAAAAAAAGTTAGTGTTTAATTTAATAACAATGCAATAACATGGTACAATGAATAAACCGTTATGAATCATCAAGTGGATTGTCCATAACCTAGACTTTACAAGTTCAATACTAGAGTCCATTGGGAGTTACATCCAGCCACATGGAAGACCCATTCAACCTTAGTCTTTATGAAGTTTGACCATGTCATTATGTAGAGTATGTTTGTAATCAATTATCCATTTGACTCCACCTTGTATAAACCACTATATATAGTGGTGTAATCAATAAGAAATATACAACACATTCTCATAAATCTTCTCTCAAATCTTAATACGTTATCAGCACGAGACTCTCTCCACTTGAGCAATCCCATCCGCCGGCGATCATCTCTTTTCCAGCCATCTCTTCCGGCCCTCAGCCTTGCTCCGCCGGCCAAGTCTATCCCTCTCACGGTTTTCCGGCCAGCTTCTCCACCTCTCTCTCAACCAGCTCATCCGCGGATCAGCTCTCTCTCACGGTGGTCCATTCAGATCAATTTGGTGTTTTCTAAAAGGTAAACTAATCTATCCATAAAATCTAAGAACACCACATATCTGAATCCTGATTATTAGATCTATTTGAATCATAAAACTTATAAAAATCTATAGATCTAAAATTATCACAAATATTAATCTTGAATCTAAGATCTATATGAATCTTGATTCTAAAATTATTTGAATCTCTAAAGATCTAAGAATCT
>NC_027751.1:8817018-8817964 GCF_000695525.1 Brassica oleracea var. oleracea
AATGATATCATTGACAGTGAAAGGCATAGAGCTATAACGATTATTCGTTATCATCTCACTGAGGAACTAAGAGACCTGTATCTCCATGTTGATGATCCTTGTGACCTTTGGTTACAGTTAGGGAAAATGTTCAAACCGGTATTGTGGCAAAAGGCCAACCATGAATGGGAGATCCTCAGATTCCAGAATTTTGAATCTGTTGGCAAATATAATTCAGCTCTGATGGATATTGCTTATAGTCTTGAACTATGTGGTGAAAGGATAACACATTATTCTTTACTATACAAGACCTACTCCATATTCCATCAGAAGGATGTGTTGTTGTTACACACGGCTAAGAAGTTCACCACTTATAATGACCTTTTGTCATATCTTTTGGCTTCTGAACAAAGAAAGCAGAAAATCAAAGATACCATCAACAGATTTGACAAGCTTCAGAAAAGATACATTGAGCTAAAGAATAATGAGATGAGGCCTCCTATAGCTGATGAAGCTGAAGTTGAGCGCCATATGGCAACACATGCATTGTGAAGGCCATATTATATAATTGTCTTTTGACATTCTCATTTTCATGTTTCCTGAGTTTATGTTTCATGAATTGCTTTGATATTTTGCTTTATACACGACTTCATTAATAAAATGAATTGCTTTGAGGTCATGATCGTTATCTTATTCAAACTGTTGTGTGTTGTTTGATAAGAAACTATATTTATATGCCTTTATTGTGCCAAGATAAATATGATTGAGGATTAATACCCCAACTTGCTTTTCCAAAGCGTTCAAAGAAGCCCTTGACAAATGGCACGACATGCTCTGCCATCCAGACTCAGTTATAAAATACTCTTGAACTCAACTGGACATTCCATGAAAGAAAGGAAAAGAAGCTCGACCAAGGCTTTGCCTAAATAGCATTATATTCACCCTATAAGGTCCATTGAATTAAGAA
>NC_027751.1:8819490-8832665 GCF_000695525.1 Brassica oleracea var. oleracea
AAAGGTGACCGAACCAAACATATTCTACCCAAGTTCTTCTTTACCCATGAGTTGCAGAAAGCTGGAGAGGTCAACGTCCTTCAGATCCGGTCTAGTGAAAACTCAGCCGACCTCTTCACCAAATCATTGCCCTCTTGCACATTCAGGAAGTTCACGCAACAAGATTGGCACGCGTAGACTCAAGGACCTTCAGTGATGTCCAAATCAGGGGGAGTAATGTGTGTTGTACTCTTTTTCCTTTCTCTGGTTTCCCTTTTTACCACATTGGGTTTTGGGTTTTCCGGGAGAGGTTTTAATGAGGCAACATTAGCATGTTACAAACCCTATATGGTTATGGCATCCAAAGGGGAGTGTTATGAATCATGAAGTGGATGGTCCATAACCTAGACCATACAAGTTCAAGACTAGAGTCCATTGAGGGTTTACATCTAGCCACATGGAAGACCCATTCAACCTTAGTCTATATGAAGTTTGACCATGTCATTATGTAAAGTATCATTGTAATCAATTCTCCTTTTGACTCCACCTTGTATGAACCCCTATATATAGTGGTGTAAATAATAAGAAATATATAACACATTCTCACAAATCTTCTCTCAAATCTTAACATAAACAAAGTGAAATATATTTTTTGTAAAAACTAATAAAATAACAGTAGCTCATGTTTACACACATGTTTTACTGAATAAGGGCGCAAATGTTAGCAGAATACATATGGTAATGGTACATATCTCTTTCAAAGAAGGAAATGAATCTTAACTACTGAAATGCGTTTAATTGTTTGTGCGCGTGCATGCATATCAGTTAAATGCTTTTGATACTCCACATCTGCTCTATACTCATCGAGGTATTCATTCTCCTCGCAGTTATCCAATATACACAAACACATGTAACACACACACACGTTACACATCTATACATATAGTCCATTTGTTTAGCAAAAGAAGACTAGGCGCCTCGTGGCGTTGAAAAAACGTAGCCACTTGTGAGATTCTGTGCCGATTACTTGCGAAATGAACTATGTCGCAGAAAAGGTTGACGAAGTTTTCAATTAGCCACTCATTTATTAACGGTCACAAAAGCATCACACATACAGTTTTTTTAGTGCTTTGAGCGAGCAACTTATTTGTTAATTATTATTATTATTTTTTTTTTGTAAAAGGGCATAACTTCTCTGTTAAATTTTCTAAAATAAATACTAAATTAAACTCGAGAAATATATTACTACTAGCTTAAAGATCAATATTATTGTATTTGTGTATAAATATTTAACTACTCTTACGGTTTCTAGAGTTTTATATTTTGTTTCCTCCCCGTGGGACATACAATAAACTTGGAGCATCCGCATTAAAGGTTTATGGGGGAAGTTCACACAGAAATCAAGAAAAAATAAAAATAAAATAACTCAATCACATGAACCTCTCTCTCCTAAAGCTCTCTCGGCTGAACCTCTCTCTCATAAAGTTCAACACTGTAGCACGGGCCACACGTGTCGTGGCGACCCGCGATTGGTCTAGTTTTTTTTAAAAAAAAAACCAAAAGAAAAAATTTTAATAATAAAAAATTAAAAAGATGAACCCCAAAAGGGGTTCACTGATGCTCTTGCTCTTATGTGTGTATTTCGCGTCTCCAGCTTAACATAAAGCTATATATGCAAGCATACTAGGTTTTAATATATTGTTAGAATACTCTCTCCATTTTTTTCCCCAAAATGTATAATGTTTTAAAGAATTGTACGTTTAGAATTTAATCCGTAATATTTATTTTATATTTTAATATATATATATATGTTAATTGCTTTTATTCAAAGCAAGTATTTTAAACATAGGAGTCTCGTTGCACGAATCTTATATATTAAAACAGAAGTCACAACCTTGATTCATGTGTGATTTTTTAAAAATTGATCTAATGGACCTATTACTAGAAAGTCATGTTATATTTAATCTCTAATCTTATCATTTAAATGTTGGATCTACCAGAAATTTTTATTGGGCTATCAATAATTGGATTTAAACAATACTTGATCCATTGGATTTATAGATAGTATAAATTAAATAGATATAATTTAATGTTGTAATACTATATCTCCATATGTTAAATATTTAAATATTTGTCGATGTTAACTTTCAAAATTATAAAGATTTTTTTTAAATAACAAAAATGAAATTATTTTAACAATGATTAATCTTTACTACTTTAAACCAATAAAACAAATTTTAAACTACATATTGTATTGTAAAAATTAAACAAAAACTAAATGTTTAATTATTTACTCGATAATATAAATCTATGAAGCGAAAAGTTTAGTTTTTAAAAACTTTTTAAATTTGTGAAATGTTACAATATCTTTGAATATGACAATAAAAAAATATTTTACTAATCTTTATATATATAGTTATGATTTTAATAATGAAATAATAATCCAAAAATATATATATAGAAATATAGAAGAAGATACAAATGCATGTGAAAGTTTGAAACAATCGATTCAATGAAAAATATACCATAAACTTATTATGTTTTAAAAATTGATAGACACATATATATTATGATATATATATCAATTTAGAATTGAAAACGAAATATTTATATAAAAATAAATAAAAATAAAAATATGCGCAACCATCTAGGAGTTTTTAAACGTGACGATAGGCCCGTTCGGGCCACCGAAACTTGTGCCTAGTCAGACCTTTGTGGTCATAGTCTTACGTGGTCTACCTCTGCAACAATTCAGAAGCAAAGGCAAAATTTATTTTTCTTATATATATGATCTACAGAGTAATAAATAACTATCGTCGTTTTGCGACTTTGAAACAATTAAAATTAAGGACTATTATAATGTATATTAGGTTAGAATAGGCCTGTGATAGATACCGTAATGTCAATGATGTGTCTGGTCAGAGTCATTTAATATTGGTACTGACCACATTGGTACATTAGCCTATTGCCACTCACATTTGTTCCAAAATCTAAATCCAAATCTTTATGTTCAACCATAGCACAATAATTTGATTATGTTCGTACTAACATTTCTTTATAGTGGTCGATTAATTGTAGGGGAACCCACACAATATTTTGATTCTTTTCTTTTACTGGTCCATTGTAGAGCCCATTCTATTATTACACTACGAGGAAAGACAAAACTATATATATCAAAAGTCAAAACTAACATTTGTCTGCATACAAAAATCCATAATTATTTTTACATTTATATGTTTAAATCATGGTTTCGGTTTTAGATTTTTGGTAAAAGTAAAAAAGTAAAAATGATCAATTCGAAGTTTTTGTATTTTGCAAAATAGTGTATTTCGAATAGTTGATTGATATATATAATCAACTGTTTAAAACTCATGTTGTGTATGATCTTGTGAGCGAGTGTTGCACAATCAACAAGATTCCTAGACTGAATAATCCCAAACAGGCTTTGAGCTCCCAATCTCGCAAGATCCATTACAATTTACAAGTGGGCCTTAGTTAGGCAATTAAAGCCCATCTATCTCCTGCTCACTGATCCAGGTTCTTACACCGGCGCGTGGTGGGAGTCGAAAAAAACGGAGGAGATAAATGGATAAACCCAAAAACTGAAAAATCTTCAGAAAACAAAAAACCCTTCAAAATCAACCTCAAGAAAAGATGAGTTGAGACTTGAGAGAGCTCGATTCTTCTTCTTCTTCCAGATAATTGAAAAACCCTTCATACAGTATCTCTCGGTAAAGCAAAAAGGTTCGTCCTTTTCTTCTCCTTCCTCTCAAACTCTGAGTATAAAGCGTTGTAGAAATGCGTAAAGATCGGATTTTTATCGTTGGGTTTAGGCTTTTCTTATCTGGGTTTATAGTGCTTGTAGCTCATGTTTTGATTCTGAGCATAATTGAATCCAATGATGTGTGAATATTTTTTTTATTATGTAAAATTACACAGTTAAGAAAAGGTAGAGCGTGTAATGGCGTCAATATCAACCACCTCCTGGCTCTATCGAGATAAACTATACACAGAGAGTGGAAAGCTCGGTACTTGTATACTACAGGTTAGTTCTTGTTACACATTACATTCACATGTTGGCTTCTGCAAGTTGGTTACAAAGTTGTTTAATACATGTCGAAGCGGGTGAAATGCGGATTTCCAATAAAGAGATTGCATGCTAGGGTTACTTCTAAGGATGTGTTACTGCGACATTGTGTGAAATGCAAGAAGGAGAATGATGCAAGTGAAGGGTCTTCTAAAAAGGATGGACAAGGATATGAGTATGTATCTGTTGAGAGGGCACCTTACCACAGTTACATGGATTCAACATCTGGAAAAATGGAGCCAGCGTCCGGGGCTCGTGCCAGCATTCCAGGCGAGGACTATTGGCCTGAAGGGACTTCGAGCCAGGTTAGAGCCGCTAGGGCTCCTCAGCCAGCTGGCGAGTCTTCGAGTTTTCCTTCGTATGGGAAGAATCCTGGGAGTAGGAGAAAGAGAAATAGGAAAGCTGTTGAGGGGAATGTGAGTGTTGAAACTTATGATGAAGTGTCTGACTCTGAGGATAGCTCTGAGGAAGAGGAGAACGATTTGTCAAACGGGTTTGTTGTGTATGACAATGAGGTTGAAGAGGAAGAGAGTGGTTTTGAGTTGGACAAGAAGCTTGGCCGGCCGCATCCTTTTATTGATCCAACTAAGAAGAAACAGATTGAGACGACGCTCACTAGCGATGAGAGTTGGTGGAACTGGAGGAAGCCTGAGAAAGAACAGTGGTCAAGGTGGCAAAGAAGACGTCCTGATGTTGAAACGGTGAGCTCATTATTACAGTGATTTCAATTTTAAAGTCCCTAATGTTTTGATCCGTTGTGGTGTTGTGCTGTTACAGGTTTTTCTCAAGGCCATGGCGGAGACAGGACAAGTGAAGCTCTACGGGAAAGAACCAACACTCACTGAAACTTCTCTTTACAGAGCGAGAAGGCATCTTTTCAAGGAAGAGAGGCTGCAAGCCGAGCGAGAGAGGCTAGCGAAAGAAGGTCCAATGGCGTTTTATTCCGAATGGGTGAAAGCGTGGAAGAGAGACACGTCGAGAGAAGCTGTGCAGAAGCATTTTGAAGAGACTGGTGAAGATGAAAACACGCAGCTGATTGAGATGTTCTCTCGTCAGACGGATAGAGAGTATAGGATAATGATGGGGACTGATATTAGGATCAAGAGAGATCCTTTGGCTATGCGGATGAGAGAGGATCAGATTAAGCAAAGTGTGAAACTTTTAACGGTTAAACTAACTCTCCCATGATGATATTAAGATTATTAACTTTCTTGGTTTGTTTACAGTATGGGGTGGCGATCCGGTTTATCCGACGATCAACTACATTCAAGCTCCAGATGCGGTTATGGATTTCAGGGGACCTGATTTTCATGAGCCAACACCAAACATGCTCTCTCACCTGAAGGAGGTTGGTCTGCTTTGCTAAAACTAACTTGATTGTTCTTTTGTCTTGGTCTTATTGTTTTCTGTTGTTTCGATTTGATCAGAATGGCAAAGTCATCTCGAGAGAGGTGCACGAAACACTACTGGCGAAAGATAAAACCGAGCAGGTGGAGGTAAAATGACCAATCTCGTTGACACTCCTCACTGAGAGGTTTCAGGGGTTTGTTTTATAAATTGTTATGAGTGTGAATGCAGGTGCCTGACATTGATGATGCAATGGCACAAGCTGTTGATATTGGTGAAAACGACGTGAGTATCGCCGAGTACATCAGATCCTTTCCTTCTGCTTCATTGTTTCGTGATGTTATCATGATATGTATGACGTATTGTGGACGTTTTGATGACAGGACGAGGAAGAGGATACAGAAGAAGCAGAAAAAGACGAGAAAGTTCCAAGGAATTGGAGTGTCTTGAAGAGTACTCCTGAGCTTCGCAACTCCAAGGTAAAAGCTACACGTTCAGCTTTAGCCGTCTATATACATGCGTTTATGCGTGCGTGTGTTGATGATAGTTGTGTGTTTGGATTCTGAAACAGCCTAAACCGAAGAAGGAAAGTCGTATGGCTCTTGACGAAGCCGTGGATGATTCTGAGAACTTGACCGATTTTCTCATGGACTTTGATGAGGAGACTGATCCTTAACCGAATCTTGTGTTTCTTTTACAGTCAGGACTTCAGTGTAAAGACTTTTTACTACTAAACTTTTTTTGATGGAATCACTGTATTGAGTTTACTGCTGCTACTAGTGGGGACGGTTTGTTTCAGCTTGGTTATAAACGGTTTTGTTAGAAAACCAGACCAGAACCAAATTAATGATGCAGAGAAGAATAGTGACATTGATCCACAAGAAGCTCAGCTATTTTATTCAAATTGAATGACGAGAGATGCTGAGAATGATTTCACAAGTAGTGTCACCGTCTTTTTTTTTTCATCTATGTTTAAAATGAAATCCACTTTTTGTCCAACAAATCATTTCGTGAAAGGAGTTGAACAAAAACAAAATCCTACAATTGAAATGAAATGAAATTTGAAGTAATGGCGATGTTCGGTGTATATATAGAGACTTCTTCTTTTTATCTCTTCACTTGTTTCTGGAGATGACTCTATGGGTTAAGTCAATAAGTGCCCGCCTTGATCTCTTCACATCTTCATCGTCTGTTTCAGGTAAAGACCCTATTGCTGCTGCTGCCCGATTCGCATGCTCGATAGCTAACTCTCTTGTCCTTTGTATTCCCTTGCTCTTCCCAAGATACTCTAACGCCTGGATTTGTTTTTATGGGATATATATCATAAGAAACTTCGAAAATGTATTTCAATATACTAGGATATCTGAATCTTTAACACTTACAATGTCAACATTTGTTGGATCTTTTTCAAGCTGATCAACAACTGTGCGTAGTTGAGGAAACTCCTCCATGGCAAAGAGTATTGGAGCTGTTATGATCCCATGGCGGATATCTGATAACGATCCCTTTCCCAGAGAAGCTGATGTGCCCGTGAAGTCAAGAACGTCGTCTATCAATTGGAATGCCAAGCCCTTCAAAATAGAAACTAATCAAACGTTGTGGAGAAAAGACTAGTTGTAATGGAGACAACATTTTTCAGAAGTTGATAGATAACGAACCAGATTCCTCCCGTATTCAAAAGCTAACATGGCAACTTCTGCTGACTGTCCAGCGAGCAACGCAATTGCTTTGCAGCTATTTGAGATTAGTGAGGCCGTCTTATAATATGTCTTCTGCATGTAGTAGTCCATACTGTAGCCATGTAAAAGTTAATCATATTCGCATAAACAATGATAATTATATGATAAACCTTTACTAGAAGACATGAGTAGATTTATTTAATGGATGTGTGTCAACCTATGACGCTGATCGGTTGTGCTAGTCATTTGCATGGTTTCACCAGTAACAAGATGTTCTACAACGGTTGCAAGTAACGATACAACCTACAAAATACAGAAACAATGAAGAGGGATAGCTTGCAAGACTGAACAATACTTAGGATTGATGTCACTGATTCTAAGTTCTATATTAAGGCAAGTTTTAATCGTCTATGAATAAAACGTATCTTGAAAGAACAGTAGCGAGGTATTGAACAAGTTTATAAATGGAAGGGTAAACTTCTTCTTTTTCTTACCTCTGTGTTTTTTAGAGCAGCAAGAGCCACACAAGCCCGAGAGAGTAAGAAATCTCCTGCTAATACCGATATCTACAACGTGGAATCAACGGTGATATTAATATCTAACTGAAGCATAATCGCCAGAGATACAAAATTAATCATGTCTAAGACGGTAGAAGATTCCGTCAAGTGATTACCTTGTTACCCATTACAAAGTTTAAGGAACCAACACCACGCCTTGTATCCGCATCATCCAAGACATCATCGTGCAGGAGGCTTGCAACCTACAAATGAGCACCAAAGCATTAAATAATTGAAGAATACTGAATCTTGCTTTTAATGGACGTGATGAGTTAATAGTATAGTTACTGACATGTATCATTTCGGTGATTTCAGCAATACCCCGTTGCCTTAGGCGTAATTCTGATGGGACAATATCTGCTGATTCAGCAGCCAATGCTTCTGGTACGCGTACATTCAGAGCCGTCGCCATCAACAGCAAAATCTATAAACATAAAACGAGACCAGCTATGAAACCGAGAGGGAGAAAATATAAGATATGGAAACAAAAAAAAAAGAGAGTATGGTCATTACAGTTGGACGAAACTGTTTTCCTTCCACACCTCTTTTGAAGAAGTATTCAGCCGCAGAGGCAAGCTTCGGCACCTGAATAGAAGAAGCCAGTTACAGTAGAAAAATTATCTAGAATTTTCTTCAGAACAGAAAATTAGCTTCATTCACACTTCTTTATGAGCAAATAAAAGGCCACTTTACCTCGGCAACTACCATGGCTCTCAACTTATTACTAAGAAGTGACAGCTCATCAGCAACAAGCGAAAAGGGGTCAAGCTCCTCCTAGGAAAGGACAATCAGAAAAGAAGAGGAGCAGTTGGAAATATTTACGCAATAACTCAAGGTTAAAAAAACGATGGCCAGTTCAATAAGCTGAGCAACAGAGAATAAAACCAAGTTCAGAAAACAACACATGGTTTTTCGTTGGATTTTCTTACACCAGTAAGCAATGTCCAGTAGATGTGAAAGTTGAACAACAGAGGATCTAAAAGTATAAGCTCATCAATGATGATTCAATGGAAATGGTGTAAATAAGGGATCAAAGATTAAACCTCAACAACGGAGCTGCTCTGGTGATAGAGCTGATGTCTAAAGCTCCCAAAACCCGGAGAAGTCAACGCATAAGAAGTACCTCTGCAAACGTAACCCTACTAAAACATGACAAAGAGAATTAACACATTGGTTAGGTCAACAAATTCTATATAGCACATGAAATTTAAGATAAACTTAACTCGTTTTCAATCATTTTTCTTATCCTAACAGCCCTTATGTATCTAAATAGAACGCATGTAAGAAAATTTCTCTGTGCTGAGGTTATTAGAAAGTAGAAAGAGAAGACTAGCTTTTGGATTGATTACTACTATATATATATATATATACTCCAACACCAAAACTATAATGAGTTTCCCACAATAAAAACACAAACTTTATCCAATCTATTTTGGTAATGAATGATTATAAATAATAAATCGGGGAACCGCAGAAGGGCGAAACAACCTCCTTATATGTAGAGTCGGAACAAGAGGAGTGACTCCGATCGGGTATGATTGCGAGGCGACGAGAGGCGATGAGAGATCGAGAGCAGCCATAGAAGCTGCGGAACTTGCGAGAAATACCCCTCGTGATTAACATCTTTTCTTCTTCTTCTCTCTTATTTACGGATCCGACGAGAAGCCGAAGACTTTTTTTGTTCGATTGTATAATAGAGAAATCAAAATGTCCTCCGATGAAAGCAGCCGAACGACTTCGTTTTGGCTTATTATCAAAAATGTGACGACGAACCTCAGCCATGGAAATGCATTAATTAAGTTCCCTTCCCACACTGACCGCTTCTCAGGGCTTAGGGTTTAATCATATTTTTTTTAAAAAATCATTTCACACTAAATAATTAGAATAAAAGTCTTTACCAAACCCCTAACATGAGGCCCACTCAAGCCCAATATCTGTTTTTCTTCTTGACCAAGACTTTAAGCTAATTTTTTGTCACCACAATTTCTTTCAACTGGGTCATTTGTAGTTTGGTACCATATAGCAAGAGGTGGACACTTCGGTTATTTTTTCAGTTCGATTCGGTTTGGTTAGTTCGGTTCTAGTATTTTTCCAACTGAAGTAAACCATAGTTAGTTTGGTTCGGTTTGTATTCAGTTCAGTTTATTTTTGGATCAGTTTACTTTTCAGTTGTATAAATAAATCGTAACAAGTTTTAGAACTTGATATTATAAATCCCACTTGAAGTTATTTAGAATTGACACCACAAAAAAAGATCTAGATGCTATAAAAAATATTCAGGAGACAGAAATAGACGCCTGGAGAATGAACTTTTGTTTTCAATAAAATTTGCTTTAGGTTTACATTTATAAGAATATATGCATAGAGACTTTTCTATTTTTTAAAATCAAATATTTTGATTATTACAGGTTAGAAGAATATATGTTAATGAATGGAAAATACGTGGTCTAGTATTAGAATTTTAGCATATTGGTATTACTAATATTTTTAATTTAAATAATTACAAAACACATTGGTTTTAAACCGAACCAAACCAAACCGAACCGAACCATTTGGGCTGGGAAAATTTTCAACCGAATGGTTTGAAATAGACTTTGGTTCGGTTTGAATCGGTTTCGGTTCTGTTAGTTCAGTTTGACTCGGTTCGGTTTTTTTGTCCAACCCCTAGGCATATACAATCAATTTCACATACACATGGAACAATGTTAAAATTACTATTAATAAACACTGTAACATTTTTCCACCATTTACAACAATAACATTACACATTTACCACTGGAGATGGCTCTATCTGCAGGAGCAATTGCTCAAACTCTTCATCAGTGCTCTTAAGCATCAATGCCAACGGCAACTCTAAACCTCTCTCCATAGATTTCAGGTGCCTCGGCTTTATCCTTTTCTCTAGACTAAACGCAAAATACTGCGGAAACTCCTTTAGATTCTCCAGTTTACCTTTGATCTCGCACATGAAGTAATCCAGCTTTGGTTTAAAGTTGTTCTCTATGCTAAATGTGAATAGAGCCGGACATCTAAGGATCATTCCAATCGCCTCTGATCTCGAGAACCCTATACTCTCCAAGAATCTGACAAAAATTACAATGTAAATTCTAATTTAATAACCAGTAACATTATATATATATTTTTTTTTGAAAGAATAACCTTTTTAACCACTTGTGCTAGTGAAGATACAATAACCAGTAACATTAAAGAAAATAATGAATGAAATATTTACCTAAGCTTTGGGATGAGAGTGTGTTCAACACTAGACACCAACAAGACAGGATCTTGGTAAGCAAGAGCATCAAGATCCTTGAAACCAAGTCTCTGCAAGTAGAACAGAGCAGGCTTGAGCTGGTCCTCCACGGTGCTGATCAGTAGCCTCGGACATTTCTTGACCACTCTTCTGAACGCATTATCGGGGACATGGAGATCACTCGACAGGAACGTGAAAACAGGGTTGAGTTCTGTTCTGATGTCTGAAGTGAGGATCTTGGGACACATCCCCAAGATCCTTGGCAGGTCGTTCGGGTAGATTCCTTTTGATTGGAGGAAGTTGAGGACGGCTTCGACGGAGTCAAGGGAGGCTGAGCGGAGGAAAGGGTTGAGAGAGAGGGCTTTGCCGGAGTCGATTCCCATGAGCTCGAGGCATAGGATCTTCTCTTTCATCTGGAGGGTTACGGCTTGGTCGGCGACGGAGAAGAGAGGGTGGGTGTGGAGAGTGGTTTTGATGGTGGTGGGTTTCGTGGATTGAGATAGCTGTGGAGATGAAGGTTTCTTTGGGGAGATGTAGAGAGACGAGCTCAGTGCTGCAGACATGGTGGAAGTGAGTAGAGAGGGAGAGAGAGATGATATGGCCTTAAGAAGAAAGAAGAAAAGGTGATGTGTGTTACTGCCACGTGGCATTATATTGTGTTGTGATTGGGTGAGTTTAGATTGCAAAAGTGTTTTATTTTCGAATCTGGATAATACAAAAAGACATCCAAACACGTGGCAGTCCTCTTGTACAATGATTGGTTTGTTTGAGATTACATTATTGTCTTCTTCAGTGTTTTCAATCTTTTATCTTTTCTCTGGACAGTTGATCTTCAACTATACCTTGTCACATTTCGAGGCTGGCTCTTTTACAAGCCTTGATGAAGCCACTTATAACGAGCAAGTTTAAGATCACTGGACAGTTTTGGATGCCCTGATCAATGTCGTTGCGGACTAAACTTGTGATGATCTTACACAATTCATTGCTTTGGATTCACATAAATCACTGCAAGGACAGAAATTGGCATAATCATGTCAGGGTAACCAAAGAGGACAAGAGGGAACTTCAGGTTCAGTTGATAATGTAAATACAATGATGGATTAAAACAGAGTACTATCCCAATAAACAAGATGATAACAAAAAAAGATTGGCATCTACGTTTGATGCATTTCTCAGCTGATGAAAATTGTATAGAAAAATCTTGAATTAATATTTTCTTTTGAAAGAAAGAATGTCACTAGAAACAGTATTGGCAAAGAAGAAAACATTTACAAATTTTATAAACATTTTTTTCTATCGACCTATTTTATAAAACGTTTAAATTCCAAATTTGGCTTTGACTAAACACTTTTAGTCCTTTACATAAATCAAACTAGTCGGCAACACTTTTCTTTTTAAAAACCATAAACGATTACCTCTTCCTCCATGATGATCTCATTAATTACCAACTCTAGTGACTAATGCATGAAAAGTCAAAACAAAAACGATAAATAAGAGCATAGTTATCCCACGTCCCTAAGCGAAGTTTTTAAGAAAATCAGTGATTTAATTAAATCAAAGTTGTTATGAATCGGACTGTGGACATAACCATTATGATTTGTAATCTTTCCATTTATCTATGACGGTGTAATCTCCTATATAAAAAACTTCTATGTTATGAATAAAGATAGACTTTTCCATTACTTTTATAACATGTTATCAACACGAAACACTAAATCCCTAAGCTAATACCCAAATCGAAAAATCCTAAAACCCTAACCCTAGCCGGCGATCCGACGAACCCTAAACCCCGATCGTGTCTCTTGTTCCCGCATCTGTTCCAGCTCGCGTCCCCGATCAGCTTCAGCCCAAGGCGTTCCTGATCCTAACTCAGACGTTCGCGACCCGAGAGCAGCTCCAGCACGCGACCTCTTCCTCGTTCGCGACAACATCAGACAGCTCGCGTCCCGTTCGTGTCCAGCTCGCGGCTCAACTCCTTTGGTGGTCCGATTCAACAATCATCTAAGGTTAAAAGGTAATTCAAAACCTAAGAACCCATAATCGAACATGGATTGATTGATAAAGAATGAAACCCTAAAACCCTAATCTTTATGAATCAAAACCATAGGGTAATAGATCAAAAATCCTAATTGAGTAAATCGAAGCTCTAAAAGTTCGATACCCCAAACCCTAAATCATGTTCCTACATGATCAAAATCCCAAATCGGTTTTTACAAGTTAAAATCCGATAAACCCTAACCCTATATCTATAAACCCTAAATAATATAAGTATC
>NC_027751.1:8833982-8834660 GCF_000695525.1 Brassica oleracea var. oleracea
ACTTTATGGCACGACCGGATTGGCCATCCTGGTCCAAACATGATGCAAAAATTGATATTCAAAAGGCACACATTAAAAGATAAGAAGAGTTATCCCAAAGAATCTCACGTGTGTAGCATGTACACAAGGGAAACTCATTAGGCCATCACCAGTAAAACGGCTACGAGCCCCTTTTTCATAAATAAAGACTATATGTCTAGATAATACTGGTGAATACATGTCCCAAGCGTTTAAATGATTATGGTATGTCCATGGGGGTGAGTGTGGACAATTCTGTGATACATGTCCATACCAAGAACGGCTTGGCCGAAATCTTTTAAAACGCAAATAACTAATTGATAGACCATAACTTATGAGGTCAAAACTCCCTTTCACAGCTTGGGCCACACGAAATGCACCTAAGTTAATACACATCAGGCTATTTAGTGAGCATAGATATCCCCTATCACAATTATTAACGGGTCAAGATCCAGACATACCCCATCATAAGACATTTGGATGTGCTGTCTATGTACTAATTGCTCCACCATAGAGAACTAAGATGGGACCTCTAAAGGAGGATGTTGATATATGTTGGATATGATTCTCCCACAATAATAAAGTATTTTGAGCCAACTATGGTTGATTATATTTGAGGCCAGGTACACGGATTATTTTAAGACCAGGAGGAGAAAAAAA
>NC_027751.1:8835481-8844170 GCF_000695525.1 Brassica oleracea var. oleracea
TGGACACTGATCCATTCAATCCAAAGGTGGACGATAAAGAAGTCCATTTAGTCCTGAGATGGACGATGCAGAAGTCTTGTTTTAGACACTGATCTGATTGGTCCATAAGAAGGACGATGAAGAAGCCTTTGATTTTGGTATATTTTATGCTAACCAGCCCAAAGAGGGGTTATTTGGTTTTGTTGATTTGTTTTCAGACAGGTTATGTTTTACACATGGTGGTACACGCATATCACAACAACATCATCCAAGATTTCATGTGTGTGTATTTGAGGTCGGTGACTCAATATGTTCGATCAGATTGTGGCATGGCCGATGGTAAAAAAGAACCAACTATCATGTTCGAGGACGAAGCATATTCTGCCCAAGATCTTCATCACCCACGGATTGCAAAAAACTGGAGAGGTCCAAGGGACCTTCAGTAATGTCCAAATCAGGGGGAGTAATGTGTGTTGTACTCTTTTTCCTTCACCATGGTTTTGTCCCAATTGGATTTTCCTGGTAAGGTTTTAATGAGGCAACATTAAAACACATTACAAGCTCTAAATGGTTATGGCATCCAAGGGAGAGTGTTATGAACCAGATTGTGGATGGCTCATAACCAAGAGATTATGATTTGTAATCTTTCCATTACTTTTATAACAAAAGTAATTAAAATGGGAGTAATCGATCTTTAATAGGAGACTTTGGGAACCTATTTAGAGTCGGGGTGGGCGTTCGGGTACCCATTCGGGTTCGGTTCAGATCTATTCGAGTTTCGGGTTTTCAGGTTTAAAGATTTCAGCCCCATTCAGGTATTTCTAAATTTCGGTTCGGATTCGGATAACCCATTTAAATTATTTTAAATTTTTTAATATTCATTATATGCTTAAATTTTTTCAAAATCTATAAAACCAAAAAATATATTACATATAAATTTGTATAATATATGTCAAAATACCTAAAATTAACATATAAATTGATTCGATTTGAATATTTGGATAGAAAATCAATAGATATTTCAAGTATTTTTGGTGTTTTGAATATATTTTAGCTATTTTAAACATTTACTTTGACTATTTATGTATATTTTCAAGTATTTTAGACAACTTAAAAGTATCTTATATATTTTGGATGTTTTTAATATATATTAAATCTAAAAATAAGTAATATATTTAGGTATATAAATCTATTTCGGATACATTCAGGTACCCGAGATACTTCGGTTCGGGTCGGATTCGGTTTCGGTTCTTTAGATACCAAAATTTTGAACCCGTTCGGATTTTTAATCAATTTCGGTTCGGATTTGGTACTACTTTTTCGGATCGGGTTCGGTTCGGTTCTTCGGATCCGGGCTTTTTGCCCAGCCCTAATTTAGAGTGAGGTTTTAGAACACGTGTCAGAAAACCCTGAAGTTTCAATTTTTTTTTTCTTTTCTTCTGTTTTTTAAAGCATTCTCCTTTTGTTTCTTCAGCTACCAAATCACTCTCTCTCTCCAGGTTTGTATCTGATTCATCTCTAATCTCTCTTTCGTTTCCTCTGATTCTCGATTCCACTTTCTTTTTATTTTTTTTTCCGATAAATGACTGGTCTTTGCTTCGATTCATTGGGTTCTGGTTTAGACCATAGATACTGTTAGAAAGATTAGTACTTTCTTCGATTTGAATGATATATACGATGCTTGTAGATCGCTTTGAATGATTAAGAAAGACCTTGAATTTGTATTGAAACCGATTCATTTTGTTTGTGGTGAGTCAGAAGAAGGATCCGAGTCTCCAGGTGCAGTTGCTGGAGTACGATATGAGGTTTGAGAGATATGGAAGTGAGTTCACGTATTATGATTACAACGAACCTGAAGATTTACCGTTGGACCTTAAACATTGGTTCAACATAATCGTTGCAGATCCTCCCTACTTGGTAAAAGTCTCTTCCAAGTTGTTAACTTTTATAATAAGCAGATTTAGTGATCTTGATTTGGTTATGGTTGGCAGAGTAAGGAATGTCTGGAAAGAGTTACTCAAACGGTTTCGTTTATGGCGAGTCCAGTAGATTCTTTGTTACTTCTTCTCACAGGTACAATGACTTGTGTTTTCTTTAGTCGGTTTTGGAGGTTTTTTATGTTTTGTTACCATTTAGCTGAGAGATATTGTTATTACCTCTTTGCAAGAAATGTGCAAAGATATATGGCGGCTGAGATATTGGGTGTTCGGCCTTGCGTGTTTAAAGCCTCATCACTCTAGCAAACTCGGAAACGAGTTTAGGCTGTTTGTAAGTTATGATCCAGGTACCAGACTAGGGGGTTTGGAAGAAGAAGACAGCTAGCTGTGAATTGTCCATCTTTTCATCTACCATCTGCGTTGACTTGCTTGTAAGTTGCTTCTCTAGAGTCTTCAAGACTATTATTAAGTAAACAATGAGAGTTTCTTGTATCCTTCTGATCACCACTTAACCTTGTTGGAAACAGCTGATTAGTCAGTCTCAATAGTTTTGGTAAAAGCTTTTTTGTTGAGATATCAACTTTCTTCGGGTTATTGATGTTTATTGTATTGTAACAAGGTGAAGTTAATCACAAATAGATTGATATAATCAAATAGTATAACCGAAAACACTTCTGTTTATTCTTGAATCCTTCCTCCTTTAATGTGTTTCTTTTTTTTCCAATCCTATCTTTAAATTTTTTTTTTTTTAAGAAACCCTTTATTAAGAAACTTCCATTAAAACAAGAAAATTAGGTGATTCTTAACTAAATTTCTTAACTAAAATTTAATATTTAAACTTAATGGATTTCTAGGGATAATCATGCTAGCATATGGCACGACGACACACAAAATGATACAAAAAGGTTGACTTAACCTGCACAAATTAAATTAAATTAAACTAAACTAAAGTTTGTCGTTTAATATCTCTGTTGAACCGTTGGATGAAACCTTCAACTCGTCTGTTCAACTCCTCGTTCGACATTTTCGCAAATTCTTCCGATTCCTCTCTTACATTCTCCCACTTCTCCTCCGTCTCCTCATGAGCCTTCTTCCACTTTTGACCAACCATCCATTTCGAGCTATCGTCAGACTTGCTTCGATCATAACTTTTACGTCTATGTTTGATCTCTCGATGACTACGTTCTGAGCGTGCTTTATCCGATTTGCTTCTCCCGTACCGTTTAGGGCTCACTAGGTTTCTTGCACCACAAGTTTCTCCTTTACTAATGGTCATATGAATGTTTTGCTCAGTCTTCTGCTCGTCGCTTAGGGCTTGTACGATTTTCTCAGGAACTTTCTCTTCCTTTTGAAACAGATACCGTGTTGTATCTTTCTCTCTGAGTGCTTCTTCTTGCTTCTCACGTTTCATGGTTACTTCCGCCAAACTCACCTCATAGCCTGAGTTTTCAGGTCTAGCGTTTTCTCTCGCGTCTATTCTCATCGCGGCCGTGTATTCTCCGTAAAATTCGTGGTTCTCTTTCTCAGCGAAGACGCCATAGTCTGCGGCTATGATAAGGATAAGGGCGTTTGAGATGAAGAACAAGATCTTTGGGTCGTTGAAGATCGAAGAAGGAGATACGTCAAGGACGTAGAAGATCAAAATGTATGCTAAGATCGATAAGAAGACAGGGAGCAACGAAGAGTATATGTTGTATTGTTTCTTGGCCTTTGAAGGCTCGAAGTTAGGGTTTTCAACAGTGTACGAGGGCATTTTCGTCATTTTGAGAGAGAGTTCGGGATGAGTTGGGCATTGGGGTTTGAGAGTGCAGAGTGTATTGTGTTTGATGTTCGAAGTGCATGGTCGGAACTCTTTATATATACTGTGAATTGTGATCATAAAATCTGAATTATTGAGCTCATTAAATTCCTATTCTACCCTTGACAACCACTAAATCTTGCTTGTGAATCCTGCCACGATTCGCGATTTGTCGTGCCATGGTGATATAACTCTTGAGTTACGTGGAAATAAAGCCCAATCATCTCCTGCATGTCTTATTCAATGGTTAATCCTTTGTTTTACCTGAAAGTGTACAAGCTACATTACATTTTAATATGTATGTGTTAAGGTAGGAACAAAAATTTAAAATCTTGTCGAGATAGGGTGATGATATAAGCAAATCGGAAAAACATTTAGGTCAAGGCCAATGTCTACACGTCAATGACGCCATGCATTGACAAAATGTTCCATGTTTTGACAGCACAACAAAGTAAAATAAAACAACGTATATACAATAGCTTCGCCTCCACGTATATGTTAATAGTGAATTTATTTTGTTGCTTCACCTAACGATTCAAATTTACAGAGAGTCAGAGATACAATGATATTTCAAGATTGAATCAAAACGATTTATCTGAGTTTATCCATTTCTGAATCTCTTATTTTGGTCATAAAGAAAGTACAACAACTTTTTTATTTTAATCGTTCAGCACCTCTATTTAGTTGTACAACGTTTTTTTTTCCAGTTCAAAAGAAAAACACCTCTATGAGTTAAGGCATCGTCATTTTCCAATCATGAATTACTGCGTTATCGAGAAAACGCAATATTTTTTTCTAGTCAAAAAGTTATTAATGCGTTCTCTAGAAATCAACTTTTTGTGAACAAATAAATTCACCACTTTTATTCAGGCACTTTTTTTTTGTCAACACACTTTTATTCAGACATTGTCTAAACATTTTGTTCAGAAAGTCAATATATATAATATCATAGTAATTGAAGAATAATTGAAACAAAAAATAATGGTAAATTTACATGAATAGATAAACAGTATACATGTGTATCGACTTAGATCTTGCTGGTTTAAGCTATTACGTGGCAATACGCAATAGCGAAGTTCATGTGATTCCACACGTTGGCGGCTGATCTAGCTTTCATCGTACAAGTTTTAGATCTTCTTATCTTAACTTGTGGCGTCTAATCTTACACGTTTATCATTTCTCAGTTTAATTTTTCAACCATCATAGTGTTTTTTTGTTTTTTGTTTTTTTTTTTTTTTTTCATCTGATGGATTAATTTGAAAACATGAAAGTTTTTACACAAGCCAGCAAGGAACACATTCCTTCCAGAGCCATAAGCCGGCAAGGATCACAATCCTTCCGGAGCCAGACGAAACTACAAAGGCATGAATAAAACGTAAAGGTGGGTTACTAAAACTTAAGCTTAGAAACTCATAATAGAGAACTGAAATGGATGTCCTCATGATAGCGACCACTGGAAAAGAGCGCGCCGGTCTTCAAAGAACGAATAGAAACAAGCCGAAGACTCTTGTTTGTTGACTTGAAGTTACTTCCTATCCTAAGAACCAAAGAACCAATTTAGCAGAGACCTCAAAGCTCGCACAACCTTAAGCCGGTACTTCCATCAGCTCCAGCTATATCGTAGGTGTTTTTTGTTCTTTCGGCTATTTTTGTCTTACTTACTAGCAAAAAGAAAATCTAATGTGGCATATATATTCCACAAAATGATATATGCCTCTCTTTTTTTGAACGCCAACAAAATGATATATGCCATGATATATAAAAGATTTAGAGAAATGAGGACCTAATTTAAATTAAAATTGCGCCAAACACTATTATAATCAGTAGCTATTAATGTATATTGGAGGAACAATTGAAGGGTATGAGTCACACCAACATTGAACATCTCATGAGCCACAAAACTTTATCACAACCAACCATCGACCATTTTGTGTATATATGTTTATATGACCCCAATATATAGATCATGTTTTTGATTCGTAGTGTTTTAACAAACAAAGACCTCTGATTTTTTGGTATAATGATAACTTCTTCGTTTCTTTTTACTCACCCGCTGCCTCTTTTTCAATTTGTCTCATCTTGCTTTCCATCAACATCTTCTTGATCAGTACTAGATCTCTTTACTGATCTTAATCCCCTTTTCACAAAGCTTCCAAAATACAGCTTGAAACCTCACCTTTTATCACTCTACAAATTTCCTAATTTTCAATATATGCCACCTACCGTAAATTTTATGTGATATAATATTATTTGTTAAAGAGCCTACTTTAGACTAGTAGCAGGTCCGTTCGGTCCTATGTATTTAGACACCTAAAACACGAAAAATACATTTTTTGCTTTTAAACCATGAACAATCAAAAACATTTGTTGTTCTAAAATTTCTATATAAATTTTTTACAAATATTGGCGCTAAACAGATGTTTCGCAAAATTTAGCTCAAGATCAACTACTAGTGGTGCTTGAATTTATGCCGTATATAATTGAAAATAGTCAAAATACCTATCTTAAGACAACAAACAAGGAATAGCAAAAGAAATAATCACCGTACCTTCAGAACTGCATCGACGATCACGACATCTAGAAGATGACCAGCAAGACAGCGACTCTATAACATGCAAGACCGACGCGGCCTGGGATAAAGCTGGGAAGAAAGCAGGCTTCAGTCTTCTCAGGGGGCAATCCGGAGTTTCCAATTCACAGAACGATGGGGCAGAGTTTCATCGGCTCTCTTCCCATTGCAGAAGAAGCGATCGGCGCTCTCCATGGCGAGTTCTCATGAGTTTTCAACACTCAAAAGTCTTTTCGATAATTCAACGCTCATCAGAAGTATCTCTGGCAATATCCAGTCTAAAGAAACCATCAGAATCGTCTCCGATATCCGATCGATTTTTTCTGGTTTCACATTTATCGTTTTTTCTCATTTTTCTAGATTGAAAAACTGGGTTGCCTACAACTTAACTAAACAAGCCTAAGAACATGATTATTGGGGAGTTCTTACAGTGGAGTTTTTAGCGGAATATAAGAACCCGTCTCTTAACTTTTAACTAAAAAAATTAAGAACCGGCTCTTAAAACTCTTATTTAAGAACCAATTCTTAGCTTTTTTAGTTAAAAGTTAAGAGACGGATTCTTATATTCCGCTAAGAACCCCACCCTAAAAACCTCTAATAATCATGCTCTTATAAGCCTTTTCGTCTATGTATTGAACTCTTGGGATTGGGTTGGGTCAGTGTTTTCGACATTTCTCTTATTTTCATTTAATAAAATTTCTGTGACAAAAAAGGACAACAAACCATGAATTATCGACAATGAAAGAGAAAACAATTGTGGCAAATACCATTTTATCTAAATTTTATTTAATTAATTGTGTAAGTGAGTATTATCCCCTATATATTAATTGAGTATCTTTAAAATCTAACCTGAATTTTGTAATTTTTTAAAAAAAACCTATTCTATGTGGCACTTGTATATGCATTCTAAATTCTATTTCAAAGAATTCTAAAACACTTTATATAAACTATAGTCTAAAATTTATACTCTCTAGCAAAATAATATTTCGCAGGCTATAGTTGGTCGCATATATCAAATCTTTATTGTTTCGAAGGTTTTCCTTAAATAAAACCTACGGAATTACCTAATGTGATTAAAATATATATATAGCAATTAATGATTTTAAACAATAAGGATTTGATAACAATTTGTATACTTTTTTTATCATTTTTGTTTATATTTTTATTATTAAAATAAATTACATAATTACATTAATCATATAATAAAAATCTAGATTTTGTTTTGTATATGTTGTATTTTGAATTTTTCAAAACGAGTATAAATTACTAAAACTATTAAAAGTCTCACATAAATTTTTATGATCAATGTTTAAATTTTTTTCTATATTAAAATACAATGATTATAAGACCATATGAAGAAATAATTTTATATTAATAGGTTTTTATGTTTATATATATATATATATATATATATATTTCATATCGTTTAAATTGAACTATACATCGTATGAAAATGTATACTTATATTTTGATATTTGCATTGAACATATATTAAAAAGTTAGTATTTTAATTTTGAAATTTTTATTTTTTTTTAAATGATTATAAATTATTGAAATTATCTCACATTAAAAACAAATTCGTTGGTGTAAACTTTTGTTATACACATATGCAAATAATCATAAAATCATATGAGTAGAAACTTCATTTAATAAATATTCATATTAAAAGTGTACTATATATATGTTAATATCATTTAAATTTAATTATATATCATATACAATAGATAATATTGATTGTTTTGATTTATTTACTCTAAAAATGATTGCGAATAAACAAGAGTGATAGTTTGATAAAAAGAATTTACAAAGCTAATCTATTTTGTAATAGATAGAAGGATGGGCGACGATGACAATAGCGATGGGCAAAACCCTACCAGCGGCGACATCATTACGATCTCGACTGCCATAGAAGGATCTGACCCAGCAAAAAGACCTACGGCAAAGGAGACTACGGGAGGGGCGAGCCCTAAATCGCCGTGGACCAAGCGAAACCAAATCGAAGAGCATCTTCCCTCGATAGATTGATATCTTGCATATTTACATTATTTTATCCATTCACCCATGTGCATTTTGATCATATAGACTAGGATTTAGCCATGTTTAGGTTGCATTTTGCATACATGAGTCTTTATCAGGTATTGGAGTACCACATGGAGTTCTTGGAGGCATTTTGGTGCATTTGGAGCTTAAAAGAAGTGTTTAAAGCGATCAACGGACGAGCAGCGCACCAGAGCGACCTCACCGGAGCGACGCCGTGAAGTCGCTGTGACACACATCCCGGAGCGATCCAGCCAGAGCGACATGGAGAGGTCGCTCGCGTTTCTATCGTGAGACACCCCTCTCAGAGCGACTTGCCAGAGCGACGCTCCGAGGTCGCTCGCGTTTCCATGGCGAGACGACACAAAA
>NC_027751.1:8844441-8845332 GCF_000695525.1 Brassica oleracea var. oleracea
CGGGAGCGACCTCCTGGGAGCGACTATGCTAGGTCGCTCCGCGTGTTTGATTGGACGATTTTTATGTTATTTCAGGGGCCTTTTGGTCATTTGTTTCATTGTTTTTAGATTGCCTAACCTAAGTTAAGGACTTGGGGAGCCACCAAGAAACAATCTCTTTTTTAGAGAAGAACTAGTGAAAACTTCTTTTGATTCATATTTGATTGCTCTCGTCTTGTGTTCTTGTTGATTTCTTATCTATTTCTCTACATGGTTAATCTGAAATCCACCATGGGTTTAAGAGGAATCATGGAGATTAGTGAGTAATCACCTTTTTGAATTCATGGGTTAGGGAGATCAAGGGTGATCATGTTAGTTCTAGGATGTTTTAGTGTAGATCATTCTTGTTCCTTGCTAGTAGAGTATTCATAATGTATCTTATGAGTTGGCCACTCAAAAGTTGATCTTTTGACATTTTCCACCCACAAGGTGTTTGATGAAATGCCTGAGACAACTCTCCTAAGCTTTTAACATACTTTACCAAAGACATTTGTTGTTAAAGGTGTTAAGATAGCCAATAGACATGTTAGTAATGATTGCTTTCATATTATTCAACCAAAGACATTTGATGTTTGAGATATGTTAGTAAATGAACATTCATCTAGACATAGAGTTTGTTTAAGATTGTGTCTAAGCTTAAGGTTGATAGTTTGATTGATCTTTTGTCATCCTTAGTTCGAAACTTGATCACCCAAGGTCTAATCCCTATGCCCATGAATTCTCTTTTCCTTAGTTAAGAAAATATAATTTATTAATCGCTTTTATTATTCTGAATTAGCTTTATTCATTAGCTTAGAAATCATTTAAAAACAATGGTTGCACTTAGATTAAGTGAGTACTTGCATTCTCAGT
>NC_027751.1:8845409-8845758 GCF_000695525.1 Brassica oleracea var. oleracea
AGATTTAAACATTGAGATTTAGTCACTTGCTTGAGACTAAGTCATTTTATTTTCTTTAGTTACTGATTCTCCTTCTTCACCTCCCTTTACTTTACAGGTGTATGAACTTGAGGAGCAGGGGTCCATCAAACCTAGTTCCAAGAGCCGCATACATCAGAGCTTTAGAGAGAGAAATTGTGCTAGAAAGAGACGAGAAGAAGAGCAACAGTCTCACTTGCAGAGATTGGATACTGATATGCGAGACATACCTCAAAATGATGCCAATAACGTTCCACACAACCAACATCGAGCAGATCGACCCATTGGCACTTATGACCGCCCCAACATTCATGGTCATAGATTGGGAATC
>NC_027751.1:8847147-8848572 GCF_000695525.1 Brassica oleracea var. oleracea
TCTCTCTGGTGTTAGCTGATCGTTCGGTGAAGTACCCTGTGGGCATCTTAGAGGACCTACCTGTGAAGATTGGAAGGTATGAGATACCTACAGATTTTGTGGTGCTTGAGATGGGTGAGGAGGCTTAAGACCCATTGATTCTCGGAAGGCCATTCTTAGCTACAACAGGAGTAATTGTTAGGGTGAAAGAGGGCACGATTGATCTCCATTTGGGTAAAGGGAATGTTCTCCACTTTGACATCAAGGAGAAAATGAAGAAATCAACTGTGTTCGGGCAAGCCTTCTACATTGAAGAGATGTGCACTCTTGCTGATGAGCACCTTGAAGAGTTACCACCTGAGGAGGACGAGGAGGGAGCATCTCCCTCTACTCATTCCCCATAGAAGGTAACCCACTACTTTCCCTTGTATATACCATTTCGTTTTTGCATATTAGTTTTCTCTTTTTGGGTATCTCTCTCTCCTTGACAACACAGAGACTGTGTCATTTAAGTTTGGGGGAGGTACCAAGTATTTGATCACGCTTGCTTTGATGATTTTGAGTCTCATGCATTGCATTATACATATATCTTTTGATAAAAAAAAATCATTTAGTTTGCATCATTTGCATTTCTAGGAAAGTCTAGAGCATATAGGTTGCATTTACTTGCATTGGGAGCAATGATTTGAAATGCCTTGTAAAGAACATTACTTTGCACCTGAGTAGCTTATGCACCTATCAAAAACACTTGTATGCTTCGAGCCTTGAAGACTGTTCCTGAAACTTGTTGATTGCTGAAACTCAGTCTTTGAAGCCAACTACAGAAAAAGAAAGAAAAGGGGGCTAGCAAAGTTGTTTAAAGCTAAGATTTGTTTAGAAGTTGAGAAAATCCTTTATAGATTTCAAAGAAAAAGAGTTTTATGTGCAAAGTATTCTTGGGATCTTTTGGTGAGAGATGGGAGTTGGGTTTGACATTGGGAAGTGATTGTGTAACTTGTATGTTTGGGAAAAGGGTAGAACAATGGAGATTGAGCATTGTATGCATGAGTTGCTCCATTTCTTAGATATATTATGTGCAATGTCAAGGCTACTTGTTTTGAGAGTAAACCACTTTAAAAGATCATGGATTTTGAACCTCTTGACCCACTTGAATAAAAACATTCCCTTACTCAACCAAATAATTTGGACCAATTGACCATTTGCAAAAATTCACTTGATGCTATGCTTAATGAACTTGAGAGTTGGCTGATTTGCATGTGTGATTGCATGATGATGAGTGTAGGGATGAAAAGAGTTGAATAGGCCTAGAGAAGTTAGATTATAATAAGAGAGGATGTACTAATGCTGAATTTAGCATGTTGATTTGAATGCTTTGTGTGTTTCTTTTGGCTATGAGTTCACACCTTCAAACCTCTCTCCCTATGAGTTCTAGAAAGTTCACTTGAG
>NC_027751.1:8848740-8849753 GCF_000695525.1 Brassica oleracea var. oleracea
GTGTTTAAAGCGATCAACGGACGAGCAGCGCACCAGAGCGACCTCACCGGAGCGACGCCGTGAAGTCGCTGTGACACACATCCCGGAGCAATCCAGCCAGAGCGACATGGAGAGGTCGCTCGCGTTTCTATCGTGAGACACCCATCTCAGAGCGACGCTCCGAGGTCGCTCGCATTTCCATGGCGAGACGACACAAAACAAAGCCCAGAGCGACCTCTCAGAGCGACCCACTGAGGTCGCTCCCGAAGGCCGAAGCGACTTGTCGGAGCGACATGCCGAGGTCGCTCCGCGTCTATTTGCCTGTCGAACTCATGTTTTCTCAAGGACCTTTTGGTCATTTCATTATGCACGTTTTTACTTTTCAAAACCTATGTTTTAAGTACCTTTTTGGTAGCCACCAAGGAAGAATCTCTTTTCTGGAGAACAACTAGTAAAACTTCTTTTGATTCAGATTTCATTGCTTTCATCTTGTGTTCTTGTTGATTTCTTATCTATTTCTCTACATGATTAATCTGAAATCCAATATGGGTTTAAGAGGAATCATGGAGATTAATGAGTAATCACCTTTTGAATTCATGGGTTAGGGAGATCAAGGGTGATTAGGTTAGTAGTTGGTCTCTCAAAAGTTGATCTTTAGGCATTTCCCACCCACAAGGTGTTTGATGAAATGCCTGAGACAACTGTCCTAAGCTTTTAACATACTTTACCAAAGACATTTGTTGTTAAAGGTGTTAAGATAGCCAATAGACTTGTTTGTAATGATTGCTTTCATATTATTCAACCAAAGACATTTGATGTTTGAGATATGTTAGCAAATGAGCATTCATCTAGACATAGAGCTTGCTTAGAATTGTGTCTAGGCTTAAGGTTGATAGTTTGATTGATCATTTGCCATCCTTAGTTCGATACTTGATCACCCAAGGTCTAATCCCTATGCCCATGAGTTCTCTTTTCCCTTAGTCAAGAAAGTATCATTCTGTTATTGCTTTTTAGTTTTAGTCATAGCTTAAAAC
>NC_027751.1:8850494-8858943 GCF_000695525.1 Brassica oleracea var. oleracea
TGAACCCACCAGATCTTACGGCCATGCCCTTGTGGATCAACGTTAAGGGCGTCCCCAATGATCTATTTTCTCACAAAGGTTTGAAGTGTTTGACAATGAACCCACCAGATCTTACGGCCATGCCCTTGTGGAAGTTTGTCAAACTTCATCCTAATACGGAAATATGTACTCGGTTGGACGTGGCTCGTGTGTTGGCTGAGGTGAACCTGCATACCTCTTTGGTGGAGAAGATTACTTTCAAAGCTAAGAATGGAGACCAACGAGAGATTGCAGTTAGTTACCCCTGGCTCCCTGCTCGCTGCAGTGTTTGTCAAGGGTTCAGACTGTAAAGCAGATAGTATTAAGATACTCAAGCGGGGAGGTGAGGAGGCGAATAATGGGGGACTTAAAGTAGTTCCCTCTGTTTCAGTGGAGCAGAGTGCACGAGGAGGAAGTGTGGCTATAGATGGCAACGCAGGAGGACGAAATGTGGTTACAGACCTGCTGAAGGAGCTCTCAGCTCTACCTATCAATCCGTTTATGCAAAACGGGGTTCACTTAGAGATGGCATCGCAGGAGGAGGATGTTATGGAATCTATTGAAACTTCTCGTATTCAAATTGTTGAGCCAACAACTGAGTCTTTTCCAGCAGCTGGAGAAGGAAATTGGTCACTGGTGTCTGGCAAGCAACCTGGTGTCTCAATGGGGAGTCCCAAGTTTCAAAAGGATGATGACGTTACCTTATTGGGATCACCATCTCTTTTCAGCCCTCTTATGGATTTGGAGCAAGAGGATGAAGACCTTGAGAAGCAGCATGAGGAGGATATGAACCATGTGGTAGAGGAGATTGAAGAGGGAGAGTTAGTTGAAAAGAAAGAAGTCCAACCCAAAACTGAGGTAGCAAAAGGAAGAAGAAAGATCCCCACCTTAGGAAATAAATCAACAAAGAAATCTATCGTCCGAGCAAAAGATCTGAAGTTTGTGGGCAGGCAGGGACAACAAAAAAAATCTTCCGTAAGGAAGCTATGACGAGTTTCTTTGCTTGGAATATGCGTGGATTTAACATGCCATGCAAACACAAAGCAGTTAGAAGTTGGATTCAGTATGAGAAGCCAAGGTTTGGATGTCTAGTAGAAACAAGGGTTCGTGAAGAAAAGCTGACAAAGTGTATGGACGCGGCTATGCCTCATTGGCAAGTTATAACTAACTATGAGCACCATCAGCTTGGTAGGATCTGGTTCTGCTGGTCTAGCGAGGAGTTAGTGGTAACAAAATTGCACATGAGTAATCAGATCATATCTTGCGCCATTCAGATACCAGAAATGGGGCAGGAGTTCATATGCTCAGCTATCTATGCGCACAATACGTCAGCAGAAAGGACTCAGCTTTGGAGAGACCTGAGAGCAACCCAAGCAGCCTACTCTCATCTGCATTTACCGTGGATACTCATTGGCGACTTCAATGAGACCTTATCGTCTTCTGAGCATTCTCGTGCTCTAGATTATCGAACTTATCAGATTGGTATGTTGCAGTTTCAAGAAGTAACAACCGACTGTGCGTTGTCGGATCTATCATATGTTGGAGCTCTTTTTACATGGTGGAACAAAAGGGATGCAGATCCTATTGGCAAAAAGCTTGACAGGGCACTGGTGAATGGGGAATGGATGCAGCGATATCCTCAGTCTTTTGCTAAATTTGAAGCGGGAGGGGTTTCAGATCATGCAAGATGTCTGGTCAGGCTCTCAGGACAACTTGATGAATCTAGAAAGCCATTTCGCTTCTTTAATTATCTCGTAGAACACGAAGATTTCTTGCACACAGTCAAGGAAGTTTGGGATACATCGCCTCAGCTTTATCACTCGCGCTCAGCCCTATCTTCCTTCCACAAGAAACTAAAGCTGATTAAGTTCAATCTCAGAGCTCTGAACCGTTCCAGATTTGGCGATTTGCCAAACAGAACCAAGCAAGCATACGAGGAACTCTGCGAATGTCAGAATAGAGTGCTCGTGAATCCCAGTCCTGAAAACTGTGTTCAGGAGTCTGAAGCTTCTGATTGTTGGCAAAAGCGTGCAAAAATAGAAGAGAAGTTTTGGCTACAAAAGTCGTGTATCAGATGGCTGCAGGCTAGATCAAAACACAGTCTTCTATCACCGTTATGTCCAGACCCGTACTGCTCGAAACACCATTAGAAGGCTGATTACAGGAGCTATTGAGGCAAATCAGAGCGCTTTTATAAAAGAGAGGCTGCTGCTGGAAAATATTCTCTTGGCCTCCGAGTTAGTAAATGGGTATCACAAGGATTCCTGCTCAGCAAGATGTGCTATAAAATTTGACATTTCTAAAGCATTTGACACAGTCAAGTGGTCTTTTATTGTCTCAGTACTTCAGGCGATGGGGCTACCATCACAGTTCATCAACTGGATCAGGTTATGCATCTCAACAGCTTCCTTTTCGGTCTCAGTAAATGGCAGCCTTGAAGGTTTCTTCACCAGCGCACGTGGAATACGGCAGGGTTGCTCGTTATCGCCTTATCTGTACGTCATACTGAGTAATGTACTTTCAAAACTACTGAATCAAGCAGCTGAGAACAGGAAATTCGCCTATCATCCTCAGTGTCAGGGAGTTAGGCTTACTCATCTAAGTTTCGCTGACGACATTCTGGTCTTCACTGATGGTACCATTGAGTCGGTAAATGGGTTATAGAGGTTATGAAGGAGTTTGCTGATTTGTCTGGTCTCCACATAAACGCAGCAAAATCTCAAATATTTGTAGCAGGGAGTGATCAAACGGCCATGATTACTGAAGCAGAATCCTTGGGAATTGGAGTTGGAAATCTCCCTATCCGATACTTAGGGATGCCTTTAACCACCAAGTCCTTAACAGCTCACGACTGTGAGCCATTGATAGACAAGATCAGAAGAAAGATGCTCTGTTGGTCTAATAAGAGCTTGTCCTTTTCGGCTCCAGTTAATATAATCGGTTATTGTGGGCATGGTGACCTTTTGGAGCTCGGCTTTTATTCTTCCAGCAAAATGTTTGGATACAATAGAAAGCATGTGTAGTACCTTCCTTTGGTCGGGATCGCCAACACAAACCCACAAGGCTAGAGTGAGTTGGGCAGACGTGTGTTATCCCAAGGAAGAAGGAGGGTTTGGAGTTAGGAGACTGCGAGATACTTCTAAAGTCTACACGTTGAGGCTTATATGGCGGCTCTTTACTCAAACAACATCCTTATGGGTCTGTTGGATTAAGCACTATCTGCTTAGACAAAACTTCTTTTGGGATGTGAGGGATGACAGTAAGGGATCTTGGATTTGGAGGAAGTTACTTAAGCTAAGGGACTTAGCGTATGAGTTTATGAAAATGGAGGTTCGAGATGGATCAACTACGTCTTTCTGGTTTGATAATTGGATGGGTTCAGGGAAGTTGATTGATGTCACAGGAGCCATAGGCACAACATATTTGGGCCTACCTCGAAGAGAGCTGGTGTGTGATGCGGTCTCCAGGGATAGCTGGAGCTTGAGGAATAAGCGCAGCAGGAGGTTCCAGACTCTATACAATCAGATACTCGCAATGCCGGTTCCTGATGAAGACAGGGGAGATGATCTGGTTCTGTGGAAGCGAGGAGAGGACGAGTTTCAAGACAGTTTCTCGACTGCAAGTACTTGGGAGCAGATTAGGCACAAAAAGCCTAAGGTAGACTGGTCTGAGGCTGTATGGTTCACGCAGAGCACACCTCGGTACGCTTTTATCACTTGGTTAGCAGTGCAAAACCGGTTTTTTACCGGAGACAGGATGAGGAGCTGGGGTATTACGCAGGGGTGTGGACTTTGTGGAGAAAGGGATGAGACAAGAGATCATCTCTTCTTTGCTTGTCCCTACTCCTTCACTGTCTGGGAAGGTCTAGGGAGAGGGTTTTTTGGACGCAGGTCCAACCCTGACTGGTATATCACACTCAATGCGATCAAATGCAAAAGGGCAAATAAACTTGACTCCATCCTACTCAAGATGATCTTCCAAACAGTCATTTACCACATATGGAGAGAGAGAAACTCAAGGCGGCATCAGGGCAACTGGGTATCGACGAACCAAATGCATAAGGCCATTGATCGATCGATGAGAAATAGGATAGTGTCGCTTAAGTATGGTCCGCAGCATCGATATGCTGGACTGCTACAGAGATGGTTCGAGCTCACGGCTTAGGCAGAGGGGGGTCTTTCTATAGGTCTCCCTATTCTTTTCTACTTTCAGTATATTCTTCATAATCTGATTCTTTGTAAATGTAATTCTTTTACCTAGTTGATCAATAAATTTGAAATTTCATCCAAAAAAAAAAGAGTGATAGTTTGATTTATATGCATACACCAATTTATTGCATAATAGTAACTGATTTCTTATTTATTTAATATATATACTTATTATTTTATTATTTATTTTATTATTTTATAATATGCAGAAAAACATAAAATAAATATAAAATATTTATTCTGCAAAAGATGCATATCTTAACTTAAGTATGTATCTCTTTAATTATTTTAAATCATAAGCATTTTCTAAATCTAAGGTCAAAACAAACAAACGAAATGAGAATAAATTTTAAAATCAATATTTATATCGAACAATAACCAAAATGAAAAAGAAAAAAATATTGAAGATAGATAGGATTGGCACGTGAACGTAAACTTCTCATAACCATAATTAATTTTTAAATTACTAAATCATGATATAATACCGAGCTGGCATAGTTTCATTGTAATCAAATAGATTCGAGATTTTTTGACCTAAACGTTAGGTTCTTATGCGGTAAATGATTTTTTGATCTATTTTTTTTTAAAAAATGGGATCAGCTCATCAGTAAATGAATTATGTAATTAACAAAAAATTAATAAAAAAATGCTTAAAGACCAAAATAATTTTTATATAAATTGCGCAGGTCTTATCGTAGTAACTCTATAGATTCCTTTCTGTAAGCTCCAAAAGTATTCAAAAACTCCGGCTCACCCTTTGATAAATTGGGTTTTGCACCGGCGTACCCTCCAAGAATCAAAACTTCTAATTTGATACATCATTTGAAGAGTTCTTTGTCTCATCTTCATGAGATCGAATAGTGATTGAAATATCTGATAGTGTGATGAAGAAATATCAGTATCGGTCTTATATCGCAAAGGATATAGTCCCTTATGCCTCAAAAATCTTATGGACTCCGAAGCCAGTTTGAGCTGATGGAAACTTCTAACCGCTGAGCATTATAGGACATAATTATCTCTATAGTACACATTTAAGTTCTTGGCCAAACTAACTCTTCAACAATTCAAGTATTTGTAATCCGTCAAGAACACGGAAAATCAGTCCGTATAAACTAAAAAAAACACTGTGCTAGCGTAATGTCTTAACATGGAAAAAAAAACTGAAATAAAATAAACAAAAATTATCAAGAATGGTGGTAAGGACAAGAAGCCTGGATCCGAACATTTCGTTTCTGAAGAAAACGACGAAGAGATCTCTTCATGGAGGCCTTTCGGGTCAAAATGTTAGGGACTGTTGATGGATCCGAGCCGTCTGAACTTTCCAATGATAATGATTTTTCTTTCATGTCTCCACTTGCTAGTGATAATATAGCTTTTGCCTGCATCAAGTTAAAAACCATTGTTAGAGCAACTCTAATGAGGAGTTCTCAAAATGTTACAAACAATAAATATACTTTTAATAAAATACAATAAATTTATATGCATACACTTGAAAACTTCAACTTGAAAACTCCTTAATGGGGTTGCTCCTAATAAAATTTTACAATTTAGATACTATGGATATGTAAATGCATGTTTACAGTACCTGGAGATGGGTAAGATCTGAAGAAACAAATACGTGACCGTTGTAGAAAATAACCATTTTCTGAGGTTCTTGCTTTGGTTGTAGATTTTCAGAGCTGCGTGGATCACAAGGAGGAAGAAGGCGAAGTTCCAAGTCGCAATTACTTTGCATCTCCATCTTTTAATTGTGAGTAAAGCTGTAATGAAAGGCTTCTGACGTTATTGATGATGATGTGATTGAGCTAGTCGATTTGATTTATATAAATATGAGTGTGTGCGTGTATCGCGTGTTGTGTTACGTATGTGTCGTGGTCGAAGAGAGAGAAGGATCATGAACATACGAGAGAAAAGCTGGCAACGGAACGGCGAAATTTGGACAGAACACAACTTTCATCTCGTTTTTCCTGCACGTGTAAAATGTTACTTGTGTTATTATTTTATTTGTATTTTCATTTGTTTTTGTAACGACAATCTTCTCTTTATCTTTGGATTAAAGCTAATGGAAATCTTCTTCTTTTTTTTGGTAATACTCATGGAGATCTTTTTATTTGCTAAGATCCGATTATTTATAATTTATAATTTGTAAAACCAAAACTTCCATGTTTGGTAAACCATTCTCCAAAGAGAATATGAAAAGCTCCGGTGACGACGCAAGTGGAAATCTAGTGTAGTGCGGATTCGAACTCGGGTTCCTCGGGAATCCACTTTTGTGTAAGTCAAATATTTTTTTTTTTTGTTTCATAACATGTCCTAAAACCGTAGTGGGGGTTGTTGGGAGAAGAATAAATAGTACAGAATTGGATTCTTGCCTTGAACAAGGGTTCTAACACTTTTATAGTCATTTGCATTTCACTTTTTTGTTAGTTATTAACCTGTTGTGTTACACATGTTATGAATTATGATGAGTCTAAACACCTTTTTCAGATAACAAGACCTCATCAGGATGGAGTAGATTTTCATCAAACTTTTAGAATAGGATTTTAGTCGTGTGAAACAAATATGCAATGTGCATGTGTGTTCTATTAAAGATCAATAATCTTCACATGTATTCATGTGAATCTTGCATGTTCATCATTTCTCCATAAGTGTAATTCACTGAATCATTCCTCCAAACATAGTTTTTCCGCACCATACGATTTTGTTAGATAATTTCATATCCGTATAGTTTGGTATAAAAAAAGAAGCTATATACAATTTCGTGAAGAGATTTTCCTTGTATTGATTTGTGACCGTGGATGACCTTGCATATACAAATGTGTTAGTGATACATGTAAACTTTTAGCAAAGAGCATTTACAACTTTAAAATATTTTTCTGATAATAAATTGATTGGCTAATAAGGAACATGAAGCTTGTATAAATGTTCTGTTAGTCAAGGTCTAAGATGCATAAAGATATGCTAACAGTATACAATAACTAATTTGCACGTGATTAATTTTGCATGTTTGGTCACTGTCCATTAAGCAACATATATCTCATCATTTAACTAAATAATTGACATCACTCTTATAAAACTAATAGAAAATTCTATCTTTATTTATAACATATAGGTTCCTTATATATGAGATTACACTGTCATAGATAAATGAAAAGATTACAAATCATAATCTCTTGGTTATGAGCCATCCACAATCTGGTTCATAACACTCCCCATTGGATACCATAACCATTTAGAGCTTGTAATGTGCTTTAATGTTGCCTTATTAAAACCTTACCAGGAAAACCCAATTGGGACAAAATCATGGTGAAGGAAAATGAATACAACACACATTACTCCCCCTGATTTGGACATTACTGAAGGTCCCTTGGACCTATCCAATTTTCTGCAATCCGTGGGTGATGAAGATCTTGGGCAGAATATGCTTCATCCTCGAACATGATAGTTGGTTCTTCTTTACCATCGGCCATGCCATAATATGATCGAACATATTGAGTTATCGACCTCAAATACACATACACGAAATCTTGGATGATGTTGCTATGATATGCGTGTACCACCATGTGTAAAACATAACCTGTCTGAAAACAAATCAACAAAACCAAATAACCCCTCTTTGGGCTGGTTAGTATAAAATAAACCAAAATCAAAGGCTTCTTCATCGTCCTTCTTATGGACCAATCAGATCAGTGTCTAAAACAAGAATTCTGCATCGTCCATCTCATGACTAAATGGACTTCTTTATCGTCCACCTTTGGACTGAATGGATCAGTGTCCAAAACAAGTGATCTCACGCCCATGTACTAGATAATGGGTGAGACTGGTCCATATTAAATCTCTTGAGTACCTTTTTCTGTATATACTATTTGATGCACAAGGATTTCATTGTTTATGTACTCAAGTTGTAATCCCAAACAAAAATTTGTTTTTCAAGATCTTTCATCTCAAACTCTTTCTTGAGATATTCAACTATTTGTGAAATTGTATCCAGAGGTTCCTAGGATATTAAAATCATATACTTTGATGATTATCAATATTGTCCCGAGAACTTATTGTACTTTCAACTCAATACCCTATAGTACTTTCATTATCCAGTGGACCATAAAAATATGCAGTCACTACATCAATTTGCTGCAAGTCTAATTTTCTCTCTTATATAGCCAGACTTATGAGAAATCTAAAAATAGTTGCATCCACCACATGAGAGTATGTCTCCTCATAAT
>NC_027751.1:8859394-8860433 GCF_000695525.1 Brassica oleracea var. oleracea
TTGACTGTGTCTCTTCTTGGACATCAAATTCGTTGGTGCTTTACAAGCTGGTTTATATATGACTTAGTCATTGTTTTTCGGATCAGCAAATGTGTCTGACATTTGATTAGTTAGCTTTATAAATGTATAATCTTTGGACGTCTATTTCACATTCTTTAGTCCGAGGATCTTGCCAAGACATTGATGGTAGATTCCATTCTAATTCTTTTACCAGTTTATTATTTTTTTCTCCTCCTGGTCTTAAAATAATCCGTGTACCTGGCCTCAAATATCCAACATATATCCTCATCCTCCATTTGAGGTTCCATCTTAGTTCTCTGTGGTGGAGCAATTAGTACATAGACATCACATCCAAATATCTTATGATGTGGTATGTCTGGCTCTTGACCTGTTAATAATTTTGATAGGGGATATCTATGCTCACTAAATGGCCTAATGCGTATTATGGTATGTCTGGCTCTTGACCTGTTAATAATTTTGATAGGGGATATCTATGCTCACTAAATGGCCTAATGCGTATTAACTTAGGTGCATGTAAATTTTGTGTGGCCCAAGCTGTGAATGAGAGTGTTGACCTCATAAGTTATGGTCTATCAATCAGATATTTGCGTTTTAAAAGATTTCGGCCAAGCCGTTCTTGGTATATATGGACATGTATCACAGAATTGTCCACATTTACCCCAATGGACATACCATAATCATTTAAACGCTTGGGACATGTATTCCAATAGTTCCCCATTCCACATCTATGGCACACTGATTTGGTCGAACTTTGTGGTTTAAAGGATATACCACGGCCACTGCCTTGACCATGACTCAAATTGGGTTGACACCCAAGGCCTCTGCCATAGTGATTCCCACGGCCAAATGTGCTATAGGGGCCATGGCCACGTCCTTTCCACCCTCCACGGCCATGACCGTGTGGTCTATCATTCTGGACGTGGTTACCCTTTTTTTTCTGCGGCCTTATTGGTATCAGGTAATGGGGTTAATCCAGAAGGTCTCAATTCACTGTTTCTCATCAGTAATCCATTATTTT
>NC_027751.1:8860448-8860771 GCF_000695525.1 Brassica oleracea var. oleracea
TACTCATTCATTGACTTATAGTCCTGGATTCTGGGATTCCTCCAATCAAATAGGGCCTTTGGTAATAACACCGTTCTTTGGTGATCATATCTCGATTTTTAACTCTGTCCAAAGGTCTAGAGGATTCTCTATAGTCAGATACTGATCTTTGAGATTATTATTAAGATGATGGCTAATAATTAATATTGCCTTGTATCAATCTTTCTCCTTGGCATTATTGTCTTCTATGATACATTCACCAACTCTTTTTGACTTTAGGATAATCTTTGTATCCAATGCCCACCGTAAATAATTATCTCTAGAGAGATTTAGGGCAGCAAAAT
>NC_027751.1:8860833-8861674 GCF_000695525.1 Brassica oleracea var. oleracea
CCTTACTCTTAAAAACAATTAGTTCGGATTTTAATCTTGTGAGGACAATGAGACTATCAATCTTAAAGGCATTTAATCAATCAGTCAATTTCTAGCAAATCTCAGCAATACTATTTCTATGCGCTCATAATAATATGGTTTATCAAGACTAGCAAAAACATATTCAATTAATCATGCAATTAGGGTTTAACAATCACTGGATTTTAGCAAGTTAGTAAAAAGATTTATTAATCACTCAATCAGTTTTAAGGCTGATTTTAGCAATACTAGAATATAGATTTCAAGCATGAATTTCAATTAATCAGTTTCAATGCTGATTTTAGCAATACTAGAATATAGATTTCAAGCATGAATTTCAATTAATCAGTTTCAATGCTGATTTTAGCAATACTAGAATATAGATTTCAAGCATGAATTTCAATTAATCAGTTTCAATGCTGATTTTAGCAATACTAGAATATAGATTTCAAGCATGAATTTCAATTAATCAGTTTCAATGCTGATTTTAGCAATACTAGAATATAGATTTCAATCATGAATTTCAATGAATCAGTTTCAAGGTTGATTGATATATAGCATAAACCATGTGTAAAAAAATATAATTTATCTAGTATCCGAATTTATCAAACCTCAAAAACATATAATCAGATCAATCAATTTAATCGAACTTAGCATACAATCTTAAACCTCAAGACATTAGATTTTATCATGAATCTATCAACCTAGCATACAGATTCTCAATTCTCAAAGACATCCAAATGAGATCAATATAACCTATCATACAAATTATTTAGGGTTTCTATTTAAAACGGATCAGATTACAAAACTATCAATCCTAGCA
>NC_027751.1:8861729-8862108 GCF_000695525.1 Brassica oleracea var. oleracea
TCAAGACATTAGATTTTATCATGAATCTATCAACCTATCGGATTATATAAGCAAAGCAAGCTAGCAACCTATCAGATTCAATCGATGTTTTAACAAGCTGGTCAGTTTAAACAATTTTAAATCAGATGAACAATTAACCAAGCAGGATGAGAAAATAAATCTATTAACTTAAGGGTCAAACAATTCTAGCAACATAGCATCAGATTCAATCATATTTAAAACCTCAATGATCAAAACCGAAAACAATTTTGATTTCAAAAATATTCGATTAGGGTTTTAATATGTGATTTGATAATTATAGTATAATTAATTCTGATACTTATATTATTTAGGGCTTATAGATATAGGGTTAGGGTTTATCGGATTTTAACTTGTAAAA
>NC_027751.1:8862211-8865275 GCF_000695525.1 Brassica oleracea var. oleracea
ATCACCCTATGGTTTTGGTTCATAAAGATTAGGGTTTTAGGGTTTCATTCTTTATCAATCAATCCATATTCGATTATGGGTTCTTAGGTTTTGAATTACCTTTTAACCTTAGATGATTGTTGAATCGGACCACCAAAGGAGTTGAGCCGCGAACTGGACACGAACGGGACGTGAGCTGGAATGGATCGAGTCGCTTCTATCGGGTCGCGGACGTCCTTTGTTGCTTGATCGGGAACGCCTTGATCGTCGGACGCGAGCTGTCTGATGCTGTTGCGAACGAGGAAGATGTCGCGTGCTGGAGCAGCTCTCGGGATCAGGAACGCCTTGGACTGAAGCTGATCGGAGACGCGAGCTGAAACATATGTGGGAACAAGAGATGCGATCGGGGTTTAGGGTTTATCGGATCGCCGGCTAGGGCTAGGGTTTTAGGGTTTTTCGATTTGGGTATTAGCTTATGGATTTAGAGTTTTGTGCTGATAACGTGTTATAAAAGTAAAAGAAAAGTCTATCTTTATTCATAACATAGAGGTTCGTTATATAGGAGATTACACCGTTATAGATAAATAAAAATATTACAAATCATAATCTCTTGGTTATGAGTTATGGTTCATAACGATCACGTGATTATTGTTGATTAAATTATTCAAGCACGTCATTTCGCCCTACACCGACAAAAAGTCTAACAACGTTGGAAACGCCAATTCTCGTATGTTTGGTTTTCAAAACAAAATCAAAATAAAAAAATTTACCAAAAAAGAAGCAAAATCAAAATCACGATCGCAGACTAAGGAATCGCAGTGAAAATAAGCGAACGTGGTGGTTGAGTTAAATCTAAAGTATTTTTTTTTGGTAAAATATTAAATATTATTCCAATTGTTGTTTCTGATATGCATTACAATAAACACTAGCACTAGAAAATAAAAAACATAAACAGAACACCGAAACAAACCACGAACAACATCACGGAACCTAAGAGCATACAACATTAGCGACTAAATGATTTGATAAAACAGCCTCAGACCATACTACTTTGGATCTAGCTGAGAAAATTTGTTAGTTGCCACGAGATAGAGAAAGTCGTCCTCAAATGCTGAATCCATAACTTTTATATTCTAAAGTTGATCACCAATGCTATCAAACAAATCTATAACCTTTATATTCTTACTCAAGTTGGTTATGCGTTTGTAAATTACTCACGCATCATATTATTTTAAATAATTTCATATCTAAATTACATAAAACACAATGTGCATGTATCTCTCGATTAACCATTAATTTATGATCTCAGCATACTGTTGCATTTACCCTAGATCTTATAAAATCTTTCACTTTCAAAAGGTTTCAACAGTGATCCATCGAGATTCTTTGCATCTAGACTAACCACCATTGCGATGAATCACTTTTTCTAAATAAGACCATATAGAATATCAGAAACAATAGAAAATCTAGATGATGAGAGACGATAAAGAATATTGTAATGCATGGATAAAAGATTTGTGAATGCTGTTAGCAAGATTCAAGTTCGACATATTGAAAGTTTTAAGATTCATAAAGAACATATTATTTATCTTAACCAGTCGCAGCTTTAGATTTTTGAAACGTAATAAATGTGAATATTATATATTTTTTTGGAGATCAATAAATGTGAATATTCATAGCGACAAGATTCGTGGAGGCTGAAAATCGAGCTACAATTTTGATAGAAATGAATTTGAAGTTCTTAACCGAAAGATGAAGCAGTTGACTATTTTTTCTTAAGATTTTTTGCAATCTCGATGGAAAATAACTTTCCCAAATCCAAGCTTGGTCACTTGATAAACATCTCTCACGGTTATAGCGTCCATTTCTAAAGTTTAATCCTTGTAAAGGAACCAACCAATCACAGCTCGTTGCTTATATAGGAGATATTCACTGCAATTGTTGTTGTTTTTGCTGGTCTCAGAGGTAACCAATTCTTCTTCTGTGTTAATTTACCCGCCTCTTTGATTTTTTTCTCGGGAAAATGTCTGCGATACTCCAAGGAGCTCTGTCGCCGTTTAATACTACCGATTCTAACAAACTCGTGGCGGCTATTGATACTCCTCTCATTTCTCGTCGTTCTGACCTATTGTGTTGAAAGGTAAACTTGATTCGGATCAAGTTAAGTATTGGGCTAATCATGTGTTATGTGTTGATCCAAAACTTAGTCCAAATTCTAGAAAAATCATCCATTTCCTTAGAATAAAATTCTAGATATTCTCGTAGAATTATCTAGATAATTATGATAAAAAATCTTAGCTATTATGGTAGAATTCTCTAGATTTAGGATTAAAATATGTAAGATATTTTGTATTTTGGAGACTATAAATACCTCCACTCCCCTTTCATTTTGTATCACCAAGAAAAAAACCAAGCTTGTAACAAGTAATAAGATCCTCTTCTAAGTTATAAAATCTTTATTCTTCACAAAGTTTCTTTCTCTTCAAACACTTAAAACACTTTCTCCATCCTTATAAAGTTTTTCATTCCAACAAAGTAGTATCAGAGCTACAAGTTCCTTTTGAAGATGGCAAACAATGGTGTTCCATTCCAAGTTCCATTGCTCATTAAGAGCAACTATGACAATTGGAGTCTTAGGATGATGGCTATCTTAGGAGCACATGATGTGTGGGAGATAGTCGAGAAAGGCTTCGTTGAACCGGAGAATGATGGTGGTTTATCTCAAACACAAAAAGATGGTTTGAGAGATTCAAGGAAGAGAGACAAGAAGGCTCTATGTCTAATCTATCAAGGATTAGATGAAGATACATTTGAGAAGGTTGCTGGAGCAAAGACATCCAAAGAAGCATGGGAGAAGCTTCAGACATCTTACAAGGGAGCGGAACAAGATAAGAAGGTACGTCTTCAAACTCTAAGAGGAGAATTTGAAGCATTACAAATGAAGGAAGGAGAACTCATCTCAGATTACTTCTCAAGAGTATTGACGGTTACTAATAACCTAAAAAGAAATGGTGAGAAGTTAGATGAGGTGAGAATCATGGAGAAAATTCTTAGATCATTGGATTCAAAATTCGAGCATATCGTC
>NC_027751.1:8865544-8866991 GCF_000695525.1 Brassica oleracea var. oleracea
CGAGGACGAGGTTGTGGTGTAAATGGACGAGGTTGGAGACCATATGAAGACAACTTCAACCAAAGAGGAGAGAATTCATCAAGAGGTCGTGGAAGAGGAAACCCAAAATCAAGGTACGATAAATCAAGCATCAAATGCTATAGTTGTGGGAAATTTGGACATTATGTTTCTGAGTGCAAAACTCCAAACAACAATAGAGTTGAAGAGAAGCCCAACTATGTTGAAGAAAGGAGTAAAGAAGAAGATATGCTATTGATGGCTTACAAGAAAGATGAACCAAATGAGGTTCACAAGCGGTACCTTGATAGTGGTGCAAGCAACCACATGTGTGGAAATAAAAGCATGTTCGTGGAGCTTGATGAATCGGTGAAAATTGATGTGGCTTTAGGAGATGAATCGAAGATGGAAGTGAAAGATAAAGGAAATATTCTCATCCGCTTGAAGAATGGAGATCATCAATTCATTTCCAACGTTTACTACATTCCAAGCATGAAGACCAACATCTTGAGCCTAGGACAACTCTTAGAGAAAGGTTATGACATTCGACTAAAAGATAATAGCCTTTCTTTAAGAGATAATGCAAATAATCTCATCACAAAGGTGCCAATGTCAAGCAATAGAATGTTTGTCCTAAACATTCAAAATGACATTGCACGATGTCTCAAGATGTGCTACAAGGAGGAATCTTGGCTTTGGCATCTTCGATTTGGGCATCTCAACTTTGGAGGCTTAGAGCTACTTTCCAAGAAAGAAATGATGAAAGGATTACCTTGCATCAATTATCCAAATCAAGTGTGTGAAGGTTGCTTACTTGGAAAGCAATTCAAGATGAGTTTTCCAAAGGAGTCGGAGACAAGAGCAAGAAAGCCACTAGAACTCATACATACAGATGTATGTGGGCCAATCAAACCAAGTTCACTTGGTAAGAGTAACTACTTCCTCCTCTTTATTGATGATTTAACTTCCTTCTCTTTATTGATGACTTTTCAAGAAAAACATGGGTTTACTTTTTGAAACAAAAATCAGAAGTGTTTGAAAATTTCAAAAAGTTCAAAGCCCATGTTGAGAAGGAAAGTGGTCTTAAGATCAAGTCCATGAGATCAGATCGAGGAGGAGAATTCATGTCCAAAGAGTTTCTGAAGTATTGTGAAGATAATGGCATTCGAAGACGGTTGACGGTGCCAAGAACCCCTCAACAAAATGGAGTAGCAGAAAGAAAGAATAGGACAATACTTGAGATGGCAAGAAGCATGCTCAAGAGTAAGAAGCTACCAAAGGAGTTGTGGGCAGAAGCAGTTGCTTGTGCGGTTTATATATCAAACCGTTCTCCAACAAAGAGTGTTTTAGAAAAGACACCACAAGAAGCTTGGAGCGGAAGGAAGCCTGGAGTCTCACACCTAAGAGTCTTTGGAAGCATTGCTCACGCTCATGTTCCAGACGAGAAGCG
>NC_027751.1:8867292-8917948 GCF_000695525.1 Brassica oleracea var. oleracea
GACATCCTACACGCAGTTGGAGTTGTGAGTCGATACATGGAGCATCCAACAACAACTCATTTCAAGGCAGCTAAGAGGATCCTACGCTATATCAAAGGTACAATCAACTTTGGCTTGTACTACTCTATTTCTAATGATTACAAGCTTGTTGGATATAGCGATAGCGATTGGGGTGGAGACGTAGATGACCGGAAAAGCACAAGTGGCTTCGTGTTTTTCATTGGAGAAACCGCTTTCACATGGATGTCAAAGAAGCAACCAATTGTCACTCTTTCTACTTGTGAAGCGGAGTATGTGGCAGCTACTTCATGTGTTTGCCATGCTATTTGGCTACGAAACTTGCTAAAGGAGTTGAACCTACCACAAGAGGAGCCAACGAAGATCTTTGTGGATAACAAGTCGGCAATAGCATTGGCGAAAAATCCAGTCTTCCATGATCGAAGTAAGCACATCGACACTCGTTATCACTACATTCGAGAATGTGTTACTAAGATGGATGTGCAATTGGAGTATGTGAAGACAAATGATCAAGTAGCTGATATCTTCACCAAGCCACTCAAGCGAGAAGACTTTATCAAGATGAGGAGCTTACTCGGAGTAACAAATCAAGTTTAAGAGGGGGTGTTGAAAGGTAAACTTGATTTGGATCAAGTTAAGGATTGGGCTAATCATGTGTTGATCCAAAACTTAGTCCAAATTCTAGAAAAATCATCCACCTACTTAGAATAAAAATCTAGATATTCTCATAGAATTATCTAGATAATTATGATAAAAAATCTTAGATATTATGGTAGAATTCTCTAGACTTAGGATTAAAATATGTAAGATATTTTGTATTTTGGAGACTATAAATACCTCCACTCCCCTTTCATTTTGTATCACCAAAAAAAAAACCAAGCTTGTAACAAATAATAAGATCCTCTTCTAAGTTATAAAATCTTTATTCTTCACAAAGTTTCTTTCTCTTCGAACAATTAAAACACTTTCTACATCCTTATAAAGTTTTTCATTCCAACATATTGATACCTAAAGCTGTTGCGGCATGTGCGTTTATCTTTGGTTTTCTCTTTTTCTACTTTTAGGAATCTGCAAACGCATCTTTTGACGAGATTCCGTTTTTAACTGTAGACTAAGAAGACGGACAATGCTGCCTGCCACCAGCTCCACCTCATCAAACTCTACGTATCATCTCCATCCTAATGATCTGGAGTTTATCCCTTTTGCTGCAACCTTAAGCATAACTTGTTTTAGCTATAAAAAAACTTGTGCAGACATGAGCTATTACTTTTCGAGGCACTTCAAGAAGTTTTAGAAGAAGAGATAGACAGAGACCCGCATGTATGCCTCATGGGTAAAGACGTAGGCCACTACGGAGGCTCGTACAAAGTCACCAAAGGCCTAGCTGAAAAATTCGGCGATCTCAGGGTTCTCGACACCCCCATCTGTGAAAAGGCATTCACTGGTATGGGCATCGGAGAGGACTAAGACCCGTCTGTCGAAGGTATGAACTTGGGGTTTCTACTCTTAGCCTTCAACCAAATCTCCAACAACTGTGGCATGCTTCACTACACATCCGGTGGGCCAGTTCACCATCCCGGTTGTCATCCGTGGGCCTGGTGGTGTGGGCCGGCAGCTCGGAGCTGAGCATTCCCAGCGGCTAGAGTCTTACTTCCAGTCGATCCAGATGGTGGCGGGTTCAACACCTTATAACGCTAAAGGGTTGATGAAAGCAGCGATAAGAAGCGAGAATCCTGTGATACTCTTTGAACATGTTCTGCTTTATAACCTCAAGGAGAGTATCCCTGACGAAGAATACATCTGTAATCTAGAAGAAGCTGAAATGGTCAGACCCGGTGAACACATCACGATCCTGACTTATTCAAGAATGAGGTAAATGAATCACAACCAAGTAATGAATCACAACATTGCTATTAAACTAATAGAATACATGTGTATCATCAGGTACCATGTAATGCAGGCGCAAAGACGCTGGTGAACAATGGGTATGATCCAGAGGTCATCGACATTAGGTCGTTGAAGCCGTTTGATCTCTACAGAATTGGGAACTCGGTGAATGTATGAGAACGGGAGGGATAGGAGCGAGTTTGACGGCAGCCATAAACGAGAAAACTTTCATGGTTACTTGGATGCTCCGGTGATGTGTTTGTCTTCTCAGGAAGTTCCAACACCTTACGCCGGTACGTTGGAGGAATGGACGGTTGTTCAGCCAGCTCAAATCGCCACTGCTGTTGAACAACTCTGTCAGTAATTATATCTTTTAACCGAGTGTCTTTTGACGTCGAAAGGCATTCTATTTTACGTTTTATTATTGTTTTGGTTGTCTCGGATGAAATATAGTGATACGGTTCTGATAGCGAATAAATTATATTCTTGGGGTTGGACGTATGTTTCCTACTCTCTATTTTTAATTCTAAAATGAAGTAAAATAAAGGATTTTTGCACTAGATAACCACAAAACAAATGTTATTTAGGTAAACAGACATGGAGACGGTACATTTTTGATTAATGCGAGTATGCTCCTACATTTAGACTTAGGTGTTGTACTGACCAAACCGGTACCCCATCTTTACCTGTCACGATTCTATATTTTCTATGTTTCTTCATTTTTGCTTTTCTATTTTTTTTTTTTTAATTATTGAAAGAATACCTCTCATCTTCACATAAATCCCTATTTTTTCTCCATTAATGGACGAGTTTGAAGTTTGGAGATCCTGAGAATGTTCAACGATGATGATGAAGAAGGAAAAGATCTCTCCGATCTAAGAAATCCAGACTCGGATCCGTTTCTAGCACCGAAGGATGTCTAGTCACCGAGGGTGGAGGAAACTGCGACTGTCCGGTGTCTAGCCAGTGTTCGTGGTGACCTTCCCCACCCGGATACCGATCAACGTGACGGAAGGGTTCTCGCCGGTCATGGCTTTCTCTACCATTATCTTGTTGTTAGCGAGCACGAGCCTTACACATGAGAGAGGAATAAGCAACTTTAAATCACAATTCTATTTGATTTTGGAAATTTGGATCTAAAGTTCTAATCTTTAGTGTGAAAAAAGGTAGAAGAATCATCATTATCGATACAAGAAAGGAAATACAACAAGGTCTCTTTTGAAATCATCAGTTTCCCAAAATCATTATTGATACATGGCATATCCGGTACCAAATCCTTATATCCAGATATCTCGTTAGAGAACTATCGAATCCCATAAATATATGGTTACACCATAACTTATCTGGTTATATTTGATTTCGTCTTTCGCACATAGGAATCTGAATTATAGTATCCGGATTAATTTTTTAATATTCGGTTAAACTCATACATACATATTAATTCATCTCTTATATTAACTCAACTCAACATGAATCTATATGGTATTATCCAATTATATGAGTTTTTATTGAGTTCAACCCTAAGGTGGAAATGTACGTAGGTTCAACACCCAATTGTAATTTGTTATTCATATCTTTTTAAAAAAGAAAAAATATAACAAACATCTAACAAGTTATATTATATTTTGAAAATAAAAAGGTAAAAAAAAATAAGAAACTAATAGTAGTTGCAAAAAAAAGTTTTTTTTTAATATTTCTAACACTGTCATTAAAACACTAAACCCTAAATCCTAAATATTAAACCCTAAACCTTGAAGTAAATCCAAAGGTTTAGGGTTTAGGATTAAGAGTTTAGTGTTTTTAAGATTTAGTGTTTAGTTTTTATGATTTAGGATTTAAGATTTATCCAAGGGGTTAGGGTTTACCCAAGAGTTTAGGGTTTATCCAAGGGTTTAGGGTTTATCCAAGTGTTTAGGGTTTATATTTAGGGTTTAGGGTTTAGTTTTTTTGGTGAAGGTGTTACAAATATTTTTAAAATCATTATTTTAGCAGCTACTATTATTTTTAATTTACCTATATTTTTTATTTAAAAACATAATATAAGTTGTTGGATATTTATATACTCTTTGTTTTTTTTTTCAAGATATGAAATACTCCCTCCGTTTCATAATACTTGATGTTTTGTAATAGTGCACAAAGATTAAGAAAATTACATTCTCTTAAAAAAATATTTTAAAGATATAATTTTAAGATCAGTTAACCAATTATAAAAAAAAGACTATAAAATCTAATTGGTTGAACAGTTTCCAATAAAGTTAAAGTTAACCTTAAAATCTCAAAACTTCCTTAAAATCTCAAAACATCATGTAAATTGAAACAAAACAAAACTTCTAAAACATCATCTAATCTATTAATTTAGAGTCCTATTTTTTATCTACCATAAAAAGTTGTGACTTAAATTTTGGACCTATTCTAATTTGTGTCATTTATATTACACGCTAATGATACCAAATTATTCCTCATATCAACCGAGTCACTTAAATCAAACCAAACTTACACAAACCATAGTTTGGTTTTCTACTGATACAATAACAATACAAATTTCATAAATAACCAATAAACCGACATTTCACAAACAATAATGAGCTAAGCGTATGTTCATCTCTTTTTCTCTGAGCTAATCATTTGTACATCATCTTAATAGACAAATCATATTTGCTTATCTTTAGTACACAAACTAGACCTGCACCATCAAGTGCTTACCATTATCTAATCTACCATTATGAAAAGAACATATAGTCAGCCATGAAATTTGATTGTCCAGAATCATTTAATTCTACATCCGGTTCATCAGTAACATTACAAAAGGTGCAGTTTGGTACAAAGATAGTTAGACAATTCTTTATATTTCGTACCTATTCATCACGTTTACGTTTATAATATTAGCTAAAGTAATATATTTAAATGAAAAATATGTTCGTTAAATAAAAATCCATACACTGGAAAATATTGTATTTTCAAATTTTTAAAAATCTGTATATCTGACAAAGATCTACATTCAGTCAATTTAGGCAGAATATTCTAACTACATTTTAAGCCCATGTGATCAAATCTACACTGATTAATCTTCCTAAATTAATTAATTTTGTAATTAATAATATAATATTGTTATTAATCAATTTTACCTAAAATTTTACTATAAAAAAATTAAAATTATAGACTCTTTTTATAAATACTATATTTATATTATGTATAATATAAAAATAGAAATGCTATATGAATTAAATATGACAAAATTATATTAAATAGGTAAATTTGAAAATTTATTTTTTAAATTGTTTCATTTTAATAAATTACCAGTCATCACTAAAATGAGTTAAAATTTGCAAACTATATAATATTTTATACACAAAAATAAATTTATTACCATAGACTAAAATTTTATATCTACAACTATATATTATCTTTTTTATTTATTTTTAAACTCTCAACATATTGTTTAAAATATTTATATACAACAATATAACAGCATATAATAATAACCTTTATTTCATATACTATTTAAAAAATATGTTATTAGAAAACTATGAAATTTTAGTAAATCATTAAAAATATAAATAACAAATCAAAATTTAATTATAGTTTTTTTTAATTATAACAAAATCTGTCGAGAAAAATTTATAAAATATTACCTAAAATTCAAATGTTTTTTATAAAATAATGTATTAACGTAGTATCAAAAAAAAAAATTCAAAACTCATGTAATCTTCCAAACTCGGAAATAGTAGTGTAATTTTTCAAAGTTTTCTTGACAAAATATAAAATTTTGAAAATTAATATTCAAACCCAAAATGATAATATTTTTAAATTTTACAAAAGATAAAATCATATATAATAAAAATAACTTTTTGAAATGCACCACGAAAAAAACTATATATGTTGTAAAAATCAAACAATATAATATTTTGAAATCTTAATTAAAAATAAAAGGAAACTTAATATCATAACATCCAAAAAATATCCTATATCGATAAATTTTACTAAAATAATATGATAGATGCTACTATGTATAATATTTACTATAATAATAAGACTATATTATTTAAACAAAACATTATTTTTACTTATAAATTCCGTAAAATACTAAAATAATATATGTTAAACTATGTTTTTTAAACAAAATATGTAAATATAAATTATCTTAAACATATTTATTTTATATAATATAAATAAATTTTAATAATGTGTGATAGCAAAATATATAAATTAAAGAAAAACATTTTTTGAAGGAGGTTATCTATTTGATAATTTCATGTTATTATTTTATTGTAACTAACTCAAAAATATATTAGTAAATGATAAAAATTAATAAAAAAAGTAAAATGTATTAGACAAATCACTATATATTAATAATACAAAATAGGAAATATAAACAAATCACTATATATTTAAAACATTTGTAGTAATATCAATCCTTAATATCAATACATTTATAAAATGAAAAATATCCGTACGGACGTGCGGGTTAAAATCTAGTCTATATTGAAACAGAGGGAGTATGAAATAACAAAATACTATTGGTTGGGGAATCTACAGGTTAACCATAAGAGATGAACCCAAGACAAACTTTATATTATACATTCAGGATTATCTATGTATGTTTAGGGTATAGTGATTACTAATTTTGATGTTGTTATAGTATCTATGACTAGTTTATACTTTTTGATGACAGTGTTCTCTAACTTAATATCATGGTTAATGATTTTTGGTCTAGGGCTTAAAATTTATCTGTTGTGACCTCTAATAATTAGGGTTCGGATTTTCACCATGGTATACATATATATGGAAATCTCGTTAGAGATTTATCGAATTTTATAAATATTTCCGGTTACAAAGTAACTTATCCTGTTATATTCCTCATCTTGACTTTGTACAATGGGTTCAGAAACGAAGTTATCAACAGTTCAGAGACTTACGCTGTAAATTCAGAATATTTGCTTGGGCTAAATTGTAAGATTGAAATGTCTGGGGCTTAATCAATAGGATATTTCTGCACATACTGAAAGTCTGAGTCTCTTTGTAAAAAACAGAAGTTCAGGGACTTTTTTTGCAAAAGTGGGAAATCACCATTGGAACTCCTCTTCACTTCGATCCCGACGGCAAAGCCTGAATCCGGTGAAGCCGGCTTCGAAGGAGCAAGACATAACGAAGAATGAATCCCTAGGATTGGTCTTTCCACGCCGAAAAAGCTTGAATCACGGTGGCTATGAGCGATTGTCGCGGCTGAGGATCTCGATGAACACGACGAGGAAGACAGAGACGTCACAGAGGAATGCGGAAGTAGTCATGTCGTGGCGGAGAAGCCGGCACAGAGCCGAGAACGAAGACGAAGTTTGTGGTGGTTCGCGGAAGTGGTCCTGTCGTGAGACGACGGCTAGGCTCTGGTTTCAGTTGATGGCGGAAGAAGAAACCAGCGACGGAATTGGCGAACAAGGACATGGAAGAGAAGGAAGTGGCTTGGTTTCGTCGATCAATTCCTTTCTAAATTATTATTTAGCTAACCGGTTTCGTATGTGGAGGAGTAGAGAACACATATATACTTAAGTTATTTTCTTTTTCAATCTGTTCACGTCCTTTTCAACTTTTCATCAATCAAACAATAAGACAATTCATAACCTCATAATTTGCGGTTCCAAGTCGAGCTAGTAGGTCTATCTGATTGCTGTCGAGGACATAAATGTCAATGTGCTATCTTCAATCTCCAGGTTCGCAAATTAATATAAAAAAAATACATACTTCTGTAAATTTCTCCTATAATTTGTATATTCACCTAATTGAGCCTAAAATAAATTATGGAGTACAGAATGTTTCGGCCAAACTCCATATTTTACTCCATAATAAAATTTATTCTATTTATGGAATAATCTATTCTTCTCTCTTATCTCTCTCGTCTCTCTCATCTTTTCTTGAAGTTACCGGCTTTCGGATTTGCAGTCTCTGGCCAACGTCCAGTTCGCCGGCATTGTGCCTTGTTTTGTCACCGACTTGTTTGGGGTTTGTCTCAGGTTTTAATCCGGTTTTGTTCTTCCGTCTTGTTCGGATCTTAACTCCGATTGGGTTCGGTTTATCTTTTGTTTAATCGGCTTAAAATCTCTATTCTAGCTTTTGTGTGTTATAATCTCTTTCTGGTCTTCCCCAATCGATTGAACAGATCTGGTTTTTCACTAATGCTTGACTCTTTGCTCATGAGAAAGTAAATCCTCACTTCTTGGCTATGGCGATTTAAAGTGCAGGTCATCCATGTGTGAAGATTCAAGGTGTTGCGGTTATCTGGAGAAGAGTATGAAGATTTAAAACTCTGGTCATGTTCAGACGGTGTTTTAAGGAATGCTCTAGTCCGATTAACTGGGTTCTTAACTCTTGGTGTTTAAGCCTAAATCTCAACAATCTTTTGGGATAATCAAAGCAAAGGCTTCAAACGATGCAAATAAAAGTGAGTACGAGCTTGTTAATTCTAAGTGGCTTTGCATTTTCCGGTGATGATGGTGAGATGGTGATGAAGACTGCGGTGACGAAGTCACGATGTGGTGGGGATGATGTCACGACGAAGTCAACATGATGTCATACCTCTGGATTCCTTTAGAAGCTCTACCATTTAGGTTACACGTGTAATGCACTAAAGATATATATTTCTTGTGTAATCTAGAAACTGGGCTTTTCTTTGCATTGTAATCTTTAAAGCCCATGTGGGCATTAATGAAAATGTTGACCAAAAAAAAAAGTCTGCGTATCTTTTTTTTTCTCTTTCATGCACACGTAGCAGCATGTGGTATTGTCTCGGGTTTAGAGTTGTTCCGGCTATGTATGTTTCTGGTAATTAATGATTCTTTTTTAAACAAACTAGGGTCCGGGGAAGTTATAATAAAACTTATTTTATATTAATTTATAAAGTATTTAAAAATTATTATAGATTAAAAGATATTATAAACAAACAAAAAATAAAAAAATTATGAGATCATTATAATAAATATCTTTGTTTTGAATTATAATGATAGTAACCTTCAATAAATAACATTATATTTTTAATATTTATTTTAGTTTCAATGTTTAGTTTTAAAATATTCTTTATTAAACTAACTTATTAAAATATTTTTTACAAATATGACTCAAAACTTTAAGTCATCCCTAAAATAATTCATGTTTTTTTGGAATTTTTTTTGTACTTTACGGGTAATGTAATTGTATATTTTCTTTGTCATGTGTTTTGTAAACTTTTGATAAGCGAAGTATATAATAATGTTTATGGTTTTTGAAAATGTTATGGTGTTGAAGGATTATTTATGTTAAGATTAGTTCTATTTGAGTTCGATGTTTGTGTCTATATTAATAGATTACGACGTAAAACATATTATATTGAGTGAATGAGGTGTATGTGGTTCTCGCCTTGTATGTTTTTTGGTAATTTTGAATCTAAAATTGGTTGGTCAATTGCGGTTTATTATATTTTAAGTTCTTAAGAATAAGTTTGTGGCTCTTATAATTATCATTTGTATGAATGGATTGAGATTAATATGATTACATTTCGTTACGGTATATGTTGGGCTAGAAATAATATTTCCTAAGTAAAATAGTGAAAGTATAAATCTAATTGTTTATATCATAAATTAACACTTAAATATATAACTATAAAATTCTGTTTCAAATATTTTAATTCGTTTAAGGTCGTTCCATAGGTGTAAAGCAGATATCTTTGATGCATATGTAATCTACGTCTTTGTTTACTATTACGTAAATAGTTTATTTATTCTTTATTTTTCTATTAGTTTCTTAACTTTAACAGTTTTAATTGAATATTTTGTAGTTCTTTGTAAATGAATAAAATTATATTAATTGGTTTGTGCTAAGTTTAAGTGATTTAATTCAGTAATTTTTTATTTATATATATATATATATATAAATTACTTCATTATACATTGTATTGCATTTAATATTATATTTAAAATATGTTTTTTTTTTAAGAGTTTCAATATTTATAATATTTTGTTTAATTTATTTATATAGATGAGAAAAAAAAAATTTCTATTGTAGCATGAAATTTATGATATTGCAAAATGGGGTTTGTAAACAAAAAATGGGTAACTAAAGGTTAATTTTCTTTTACGATTTGTGTAACATTTTTTTATGATTCATGTAGTTAATTCTGAATGCTATTAATTAATGTATTCATGTGCTTCGATGAATACAATTTTCATAAGAAATGGTCTTTGACTCATTCATTCAAAACAACGTTGAAGCAAATCTAGTAATCTATTCCATATACTTAATGGTCAAGCTCTCATGACTGAATTCATTTAAAGTTCATGAAAATAACCATGACCTTTTATCTTTACATTGATACAACAAATAATAGCGACAAAAGGGATTAGAGATTTTTGTGCAAGTGAGCCTGATGGACAAAGATATAATTAGTGCGAGAGGTTCAAACCATGTAACCATAAACTGATTGTATCATTCTTCAAAAATCTGAGACAGTCTCTATATAATCTTCTGAAGTTGAATACTATTATACATGCACCATTGAGAATCTAAAGACCACAATTTTGTTGCTTTTCATGATCGTAACTAACAGACTATTATTTGAGCATCTTACTTACTGAGGAAGCATTGACCAGCACCGGTTTCATAGTCAAACTCTGCAAACATAAAAACCTGAGCATCAAATTGAGACCGTCTCTGCCGCTGCCGGTTCGTTTGTGTTAAAAAGCATAATGATACCACTCAAATTACCCTAAGGAGTGATTTATACTCTCTCAAATAAGAGGTCGAGTTGTACTACTTAGGGATCGAATTCACTGGGAGCTAGGGAACCTAAGGATTCAAATATGATTTGTTAAGCAAAGATGTTTTAAGAGTTTTAAAAATAAATTGCAGTTTTATATTGAACAAGTGTTTGTTCAATAGCAGGTTTTTGGGGGTTTTGGTCCTTAAAAAGAAAATAGTTAGACTTAAGGTTTTTATTCAGGAAAAGTTGGAATTATAATCCTATAGATGCCTAATGAGTTGCATGCATGATAATGTAAAGCTCAACTATTTGATCAACAAGTCTTTCGGCTCTTGCGGGCATTGACTTGTTGTCTATTAACTAGATCTATGATCTCAACTCTCGTTATATTGATCTATAGAAAGTGTCGATCGATATTCCAATGGGCATATCGATCGATACACCTTTTGCACCGTCGATCGATATTCCAATGGGCATATCACTAGATCTAGAATGTTTTTAGGATGAGAATTAAGCTATGGCTTTTATCAAATCAATCCAATGGCAGGTTCTAGGTAGCTAATCTAGACACATGCATTAATGAACAATCCTAAAGATGATTATCACAACTCAGCAATCTATAGTTGGGGCTAATCCCTCCTAACCTATTTAAACCCTAAAATGTAACAAGAGAACTACTCAGACATGGCTAAGCAATTCATAGCATCAGTTAAGTATAAAAACTTCGTAGAATAATAAAATAGATATCAATTCCAATCACAAATTATAACTTTGGATCTTATCTCATATCTATCAATAAAACAATGAAACACAAAGAAAGTACACTTTGCCTCTAACATGGCGGCAAAGCTTATATAATTAGGGTAAAAACTCGTAAGGGGTAATCTTGTAAAATAGTAAAATCTTGGGCTTCAAGTTGGTTGTGACCAAACTGGCTTCCTGCGCGCATCACTGTCGATATCACCTAAGCAATTCTTCCATCGCAGTCAAAGCAATGTCGTTCATAAGAGGCTTGTCCATGTCTGATATAGTAGCCAAGTTATTAGACTGAGAATGCATAGAACTCCCTGGAAGAAGATCAAAATCCAGTGAAGGACCAGTCATGGACAGATCCAACGGTGAGATTTGCATTGGATGTAGCGTTGAGAGGTGGGAGGAGATTGGTCTTCCCATGTACTTTGATGCAAACGTTGACTTTCTTTCAAGCTGTGCAATAAATATCAGATTTAGAAAAGAGGAGGGGGCTTGAATGATTAAACAACCATAATCGATAAACAAAACCTCATCTCTAAGATGTGCATTTTCGATCCGGGGCTTATGCTCATCGAAGTAAGGATCTTCACAATTAAGGCATATATCATGCTTGAGTGCTGCTCTAGTGGCTATGTTCTCACATCGAATCTTGTCGTTCTCTGCCTTTAGTGCATTGTTATCTGCTCTCTCATGTTGCGCCTACAGAAGCAGTATCAACAAATCTTATTCAGACAAAATTTCAAACACACAAAAGAGAGAGATTAAGACACATAACATTAAGCTGAGTTCTTCTGTTCTGGAACAAGAACTTGATTTGTCTTGGAGCCAAACCCAATTCCCTGCTAAGTTGGTTCCTCTGCTTATCATCTGGATGAGGACACTCCTTGAAACTCCTGCAAGAGATTCAAACCATTATAAGAGTGTATGAATCAAAAAAAAAAAGAGAGAGAGAGTGAGAGAAGAAAATACGATTCAAGTCGTTGAATCTGTTGAGCAGTGTGACGCTATAACGTTTCTTCTTCCTATCAGTTTCAGTGCCGTCATGATGTTGGCTACCACCACCACCATCTCCTCCACTAACCTTTTCCAAACACCCTAGTCAGTGTCAATCCATATAAAAATTTTATACTGAGAAATTTCTATTGCTATTGGAATGTGATGACGATATTCAAGGGATCAGGCTTACCTTTTTTATAAGTGGAGATTCACTGATTGGATGAAGGATAAAATCGTTATGGATCCAAGAATTGTGGCAGGCTATTGATACATAGACCTATATAGACCTAAAGATTGACCTATCTGCCAAAACCAATCAATAAAAATTCAAAACCTAAACCACAGAGCACAACCAACCAAAAAAAACTAATTAAGATTATAGCAAGAACGCACTTGGATTGGATGATGAGGTGACCTTTATGGTGGGCAAGACAAAGAGAGCAAAGCTCACCGTTGGTGCAGTCTAAGTAATACATATTGCAATCACCCTTGTGAGTCTACATGAAACTTGCACTGAACAAAGAACTGCTCTTTAAGCAGAGGTTTCAGGCATGTCGGCTATCAACTATCTTCCTCCTCTGGTCCACCAGCTCCCTACACAAAAACCAATACAGATTTGATTTTCTGTTTCAGAACATAAATATCTGGTATACGATTATATATATATATATATATACTCCAAGAGAACATATAAACATATCCTTTAAACCATAATTGAACTGAAAACTTTAGAAAAAAGAATATCTAAAGAAGAATTGAACAATTGAACTTTCACAATTTTTTGGGTTGTGAAAGACTCTTTTTATGAACAAATGGCGGAGCTAATTAAGATACCTGAGAAGTGAGAACCGAGAAGGAGCAACTGGACTCGAACAGTGGAGGTGGAGCGGCTCGTCTGCAGATCGGAGAGGAATACCAAAACGTTAGCCATATCTGACATAATTAGTTTACTGGTTAGCTTAGAAGAATGAGAGGATGATTCTCTAAGAAGGAAATCATACCTATTTTTATAGATGAACCTCCACCGCCTTGTAGATCCAAAAATCACATTGATTATAGATCGTGTGTGAGAGATTAATGGAGGTTTTTTTTAAAGATGATTATTTATTGATAGTATCGTTTCGTACGCTGAGGAAGAAGATGAAAGAGCTATTGAGAAAACCTAATCGACATTGGGTGCTGGAGAGGCGAAGAAGAAGAACACAGGAAAGCCCATCCAAATTGTGTGGAAGTCTTAAGCAACCGCAAAGCCCAGCAAAAATAAAAGCCCAACCGAAGTGCACAAATCTTTTAATGAAACACTACGTTTTTCCTCCCTGGCACGTGTCAGATGGTCGACGTCCGAATTAGTGATCTATCCGCCTGGATACGCTGGGAGAGAAGGAAACTCTATTATAAATTCTCTCGCTTTGAAGCTTCGCTTATCTCTGCCATCATATACTGGTTATCTCAGCGGATAATACTAACAATAGGTAATACTCTACCCAAATGAAGGAGATATGCATTAACAATGAAAACATATAACAATTATAATTTGACCGAGTTATGCCATTACTTATGTAAATGTTGGGCTTGTACAATGCGGCATTGTCAATGCCCTTAAGAACAAGTGTATTTTTATTTTTAATTTTGTTCATAATTTGAATTTCAGTTTCATGAAAAGTCAAGGGTTGACTCTGTTATACTGCTGCTAATATAAAACCTTTTTTTTTAATGAATGTTAAATTTATTATTCTTTAATATTAAGTGTGTCTTTGTTTGAAATAAAAAAAGAAACTACTTCTACTCATATTCCTTTAGAGCTTCTCCTAACACCTCCTACCACCTCCTAAGAATATTTTCAGTCTCGTCCAAAACCAGTATTGCAAGAGATCTTCCAGACCCTTTAAACCTTTAGACTGCACCAGAGTAAGCTTGTTGCGGATGGCTTTATCGGGTGAGCTTGATCAAGACTTGAAGAGGCAGGCCTAGAGTAACCCCTAAACTGGATCAAAGATCAAATTAGACATAACAATCTTAACTAGTATCATAATTAAGAAGGCTATTTCACCACATAAACAGCATCTGATAATAAATTGTCTTAAAATGCAAAAGTCCAAAATATTACAAACTAGTTAGATAATATAAAGTTTCTTGAGAAAATAAATTAAGAGAGAATTTTGAGATAATGACTCATGCGTCTTGGCCACATCAAACTCTTGATATAATGACTCATGCTTCAAACCACTCAAGCGCAATAGTATATGGAGGTTATAGCGTTTGATAATTATACCAGCGCAATGGAGTGAGCTTTCTCCAGATATGACCAATGGTTTGAAGCATATCCTCCTTGAACTGTGGGATAAAGACAGTTGAAGAGTTGCGGCAACAATTTCTTTCAGACTGTTTTGAAATGGCTAGAGATAGTTTGGCAGACTTTTCAAAAGTTATACCCACAACCGTGACTTTGCGTAGCCATCGTTATCTGAAATAGATGTGTTGAGACTCACCTTAACAACATTTTTAATGATATCTTCCCTGCTGAAAAGCGCATCCAAAGTGTTTTTTTGAAATGTTTGTCCACCTCTTCTACAAATGTTTGTACAACTCTTGTACTGAAAGATTTGAAATCTGAAATCTTACGCAGCATTAGAGGTTTCCATTGTAGAGTGATATTAAATGGAAAACATGATAGCTTTTTTTTTTATAATAGTTAAGCAGCTGTGACGACAGGATTGAAAAAGTTTATGAAAACTTCTACTTTGATGAACGGGTTTTGCTTTCATGGGCCGGGGATTTTGATCTGTTTATGAGTCTAATCCAAATTACTCAAATCTTTCAGTACAACTCTTCTGTAATTTTATAATAATAACTGTCTAAGAAACTGCGTGGGTTGCTTAGGACTCAAAGGCTTTAAAAATGAATTTTAACAATAAAACCCCTAACTATGTTTATTTCGGATAAAAAACCTTAAATTAAATATTTAATGTAAAAAAAACTTTAGTTAAGTATTTAACGTAAAAAATCTTAAAACTATTCCATTTTATTTAAGAAATTAGACTCTCTATCTACAACACTAATAAAGAACTTGGAGTTATCAGTAATCTATAGCTTAAATTTTTTTACCCTAACCAAACTTAGCTAAAGGTTTTTGCATTAAAAATCTAAAAAAATATTAAAAAGAGAAATTTCTTTTAATAACTCAAATCATACATATAATTACTATACTAACTCGTAAGCTTTTGTAATTACTATACTAAAACATTAGCCAAACAAAAAATACAAAAACCTTGCCCCTTTTTTTTATTCACAAGAATGCCATTGAAAATTATTAATAGGAAAATGTTAATTTCCTAAGGGCACTTTATAATTCAGTTTTTGTTATAACTACGTAAAATGCAATTTCGATGAGAAAGCATTATAATAATTTCTTCAAAATATGAAATATTATAGTAATAACACAATAAATATGTGTCATTTTACTTAACTTCCTTTAAACATTATGAAAAAATCTTAAATTTACAAAATTAGTACTTCAAATAAGCTATACAAATAGATGAGTTATATTTGCTTAAAATTCTACACTATATGCAATACAATTTGATATATTTTTTAAAAAAATTACATGCCTTTTAATCCAAATCGAACCGATCTCTTATGATAAATATATGAAGTGGTTTAAGCCTATGCTCCCAAAAATCTAAGAAAAATAAATTAAAATGAAATGAAATGTCATAGTGAAAGACAAGAAAAAAAAATGTAGGATATCGTCGGTGCATAAGTCATTCAAAATGCCACCAAGAAGACCATGAAAGACAAAGAGGATAGCGATTAACCTAATGTATTCTAAACTCTTTTTCGTGCTACGTTACTATTATCTCAAATTTTGAATGTTAATTAAATAAAACTTCATATATTGCCTAAATCAGTGTACTAACCACTATGAAATTTCTATTCTTTAGAGAAACTAACAAAACAATATTCCGAACTTCTTTAAAAATATTCCTATGCCAGTACAGGATGCAACTAAGCAATAAAGCAAGATTTTCATATTTTGATTTTGCTCAAAATCTGAAGGTTAACCCCTACGAAATTAAGTTTTTTCTGCAAGTGCTCTTTATATTGATGTTTACACTATTTAATGTTGCTTAAAATTTTCTATCTACATTCTACATTTGTAATAATGTATTTTAAATCTCTTTCATGGTACATAGACATCGCCCCAATTTTTTTAACAATTAATTTAATAAAGATCTATATACTGCTTAAATCATTGGACTAACCACTATAAATATTTATTCTCTAGAGAAACGGACAAAAACAAATTTCAAACCTTTTTGACAATCATCCTATGTCATTGCATGATGCAATTATGCAATAAAAAAATATTGTCATAATTTTTAAAATTTTCTCAAAATCTGAGGGTTAACATTCATACAAAATTTGATTTTCGGTAAATGCTTTATATAATGAAGTCTTCTCTGTTTGGTGTTGTTTAAAAATTTCTAACCACATTATAAATTTGTATTAATGTATTATATAATCTTTTTCATGGTACATGAGTATTGGCTTTAATTTTTCAACTATTAATTTAATAAGAACTTCATATATTGTCTAAATCAGTGGACAAACATGAAATCTCTATTCTCTAGAAAAAAAGACCCAATAAAGATTGCAAACCTCTTTGACCTTAATCCTATGTCACTTTAGGATGCATTTATTCCATAAAGCAAGATTTTTATATATATTTTTTTTAATAAAAATTTGAAGGTTAACTAACCCCTACGAAATATAGTTATGCAGTAAGTGTTCTATATATTTAAGTTTACACTATTTAGTGTTGTTTAAAAATTTCTAACCACATTATATATTATGTATGCTAAACTATTTTTTATGGTAATAGACGTCGCTCTAATATTTTAACAATTAATTTTATAAAACTTTTTTACTGCTTAAATCAGTGGACTCTTCAGAGAAACATACACAAAAAAAGATTTCAAACCTCTTTAGTGTTGTTTACAAATTTATAACGATATTATACATTGTATTAATGTATGCTAAACTTTATTTCATGATACATAGACATCGTTAAAAAGTTTAATAATTAATTTAATAAAACTTTATTTACTGCTTAAATCAATGGAATAACCACTACAAAATATCTATTCTCTAGAGAAACAAATACAAAAAAGATTTCAAACCTCTTTGACCATCATCCTATGTCAGGGCAGGATGCAACAATGCAATAAAAAGTGATTGTTATAATTTTTTTTTTAAATCTAATGGTTAACCCCTACGAAATTGAGTTTTCGGTAAATGCTCTATATAATGAAGTTTACACTCTTAAGAGTTGTTTAAAAATTTCTAACCATATTATACATTTGTATTAATATATTCTAAACTCTCTTTCATAGTACATGAGTATCGTCTCGAATTGTTTTACAGTTAATTTAATAGAATTTCAGTGTACTAACCACTATGAAATATATATTCTCTAGAGAAATGACACAAAAAAAGATTTCAAACCTTTTTGACCATCATCTTATGTAATTTCAGGATGCACTTATGCAATAAAACAAGATTGCAATATTTTTTGAAATTTTCTCAAAATCTGAAAGTTAACCCTCCTATGAGATTGAGTCTTCTGTTAAATGCTCTATATAATGAAGTTTACACTCTTTAGTGGTGTTTAAAAATTTATAACCACATTATACATTTGTATTAATGTATTCTAAACTCTCTTTCATGATACATTAGTATTGTCTCAAATTTTAAATGTTAATTAAATAAAACTTCATATATTGCCTAAATCAGTGGACTAACCACTATGAAATCTCTATTTTCTAGAGAAACAAACACAAAAAAATCCAAACTTCTTTTAAAATATTCCTATGCCAGTGCATGATGAAACTATGCAATAAAGCAACATTTTGCATATTTTTGATTTTCGTGCATATTTTTGATTTTCTCAAAATCTGAAGGCTAACCCTACGAAATTAAATTTTTCGGTAAGTGCTCTTTATATTGATGTTTACACTATTTAGTGTTGCTTAAAATTTTCTAGCTACATTCTAAATTTTTAATAATGTATTCTAAATCTCTTTCATGGTACATAGACATCGCTCTAATTTATTTAACAATTAATTTAATAAAGATCAGTATAATCCTTAAATCATTGGACGAACCATTATAAATATCTATTCTCTAAAGAAACGGACACAAAAAATATTTCAAACCTTTTTGACCATCATCTTATGTCAGTGCAGGATGCAATTATGCAACAAAACAATATTGTCATATTTTTGAATTGTTTCTCAAAATCTGGAGGTTAACACTCCTACAAAATTTGATTTTCGGTAAATGGTTTATATAATGAAGTTTTCTCTGTTTAGTGTTGTTTAAAAATTTCTAACCACATTATAAATTTTTATTAATTTATTATATAATATTTTTCATGGTACATGAGTATTGGCTTTAGTTTTTCAACTATTAATTTAATAAAACTTCATATATTGTCTAAATCAGTGGACTAACATGAAATCTCTATTCTCTAGAGAAAATGACATAATAAAAATTTCAAACCTCTTTGACCATAATCATATGTCACTTTAGGATCCAGTTATTCCATAAAACAAAATTTTCATATTTTTGATTTTTTATCAAAATTTGAAGGTTAACCCCTACAAAATTTAGTTTTTCGGTAAGTGCTCTATATATTTAAGTTTACAGTCTTTAGTGTTGTTTAAAAATCTCTAACCAAATTATACATTATTTTATAAAACTTTTTTACTGCTTAAATCAGTGGAGTAACCGTTATAAATATATATTCTTCAGATAAACGGACACAAAAAATATTTCAAATCTTTTTGACCATCATAATTTGTCAGTTAAGGATGCAAATATGCAATAAAACAAGTTTTTCATATTTTTAATTTTTTTCTTAAAATCTAAAGGTTAATACCCCTACAAAATTGGGTCGTCGGTAAATTCTCTATAAATAAAGTTTACACTCTTTATTGTTGTTTAAAATTTTCTAACCAAATTCTACATTTGTATTAATATATTATAAACACTATTTCATGGTACATTACTATCCTCTCTAATTTATAAAAAATAATTTAATAAAAATTCATAAATTGCCCAAATTAGTGGACTAACACTATTAAATCTCTATTCTCTAAAGAAACGAGCACAAAAAGATTCCAAACATCTTTGAGTATCATCCTATGTCAGTGCAAGATGAAACTATGTAATAAAACAATATTGTCATATTTTTTAGTTTTATTCTCAAAATCTGAAGGTCAAAGATGCTTAAATTTTTTTCGGTAAATGCTCTATATACCGAAATTGAGTCTTTTCGGTAAATGCTCTATATATTGAAGTTTACACCCTTTAGTGTTGCTTAAATTTTTCTAACTATATTCTAAATTTGTAATAATATATGATAAACTCTCTTTCATGATACTTAGACATCAATCTAATTTTTTAACAATTAATTTAAAAAAACTTTATATAATGCTTAAATCAGGGGACTAGCCACTATAAAATATATATTCTCTAGAGAAATAGACACAACAAAGAATTCAAAACTCTTTAACCATCATACAATTTCAGTTCAGGATTCACTTATGCAATAAAACAAGATTGTCATATTTTTTTTATTTTTGTTTTCAAAATCTGAAGGTTAACAACCCTTTCGAAATTGAGTTTTTGGTAATTTCCTTATATTATGAAGTTTACGCTTTTTAGTGTTGTTTAAAAATTTTCAACCACATTATACATTTTTATTAATGTATTCTAAACTCTTTTTCAAGGTACGTGAGTATTGTCTTTAGTTTTTTAACAATTAATTTAATAAAACTTCATAAATCGCCCAAACGAGTGGTCTTACCACTATGACATCTCTATTCTCTAGAAAAACGGACTCATAAAATATTCTAAACATCTTTGACCATCATCCTATGGCACTTCAGGATGCAATTATTCCATAAAGCAATATTGTCATATTTTTGAATTTTTATCAAAATCTGAAGGTTAACCCCTACGAAATTTAGGTTTTTTGTAAGTGATCTATATATAGAAGTTTACACTCTTTAGTGTTGTTTACAAATTTATAACCATACTATACATTGTATTAATGTATGCTAAACTTTCTTTCATGGTACATAGACATCGCTTAAAAGTTTAATAATTAATTTAATAAAATAATTAATTTAATAAAATTTTATATACTGCCTAAATCAATGGAATATACACTACAAAATATCCATTCTCTAGAGAAACATACACAAAAAAGATTTCAAACCTCTTTGACCATCATCCTATGTCAGTGTAAGATGCAACAATGCAATAAAAAAAGATTGTTATATTTTTTTTAATTTTTTCTAAATCTAATGGTTAACCCCTACGAAATTCAGTTTTCGGTAAATGCTCTATAATTCTTGTTAACCTTATTTCTAAGTCGCAATCCCAAATCTAAAATAGTTCTCTATAAAAATGAAAACATTACAAAAATATAAGGTTCGTAAAACAACTATTTAAAAAATGCAACCTATTGATGAAAAATTCTGGAAAAATACTCATCTATCAACGAAAATTCTAGTTATCCTAATTTCAAACTCACAATCCTGAATCTACAATAGTTCTCTATAGAAATAAAAAACTTTCCAGAAATAGGAGTTTCTGTAAAAATTATTGAATATAAAACCTATTGATGAAAAAATGTGAAAGAATACTCATCTATCAACAAAAATTCTTGTTATCATAATTTCAAATTCACAATCCCAAATCTACAATAGTTTTCTATAGAAATGAAAATTTTCCAAAAATAGCATTTTTTGTAAAAATTATTGTTATCCTTATTTCTAAGTAACAATTCCAAATCTACAATAGTTCTTTATAAAAATAAAAAAATATCCATAAATAGCAGGTTTTAAAAAAAATATTTTAAAAATGCAACCTATTCATGAAAATTTCTGTTTTAAAAATGCAACCATTGTTTGCTAATTTTTTCATTCTTGTCAAGGTCCAGCGAAATAAATTCTAGACCTGGTCATTTTACCCGAACACTCATCGTAAGTCTCTCTGATTATCCTGCTACTTTTATAAAATTTCCGATCACATATATGTTTAGCTGTCTAATTTAATTATTATCGTTTTTCTGTTACGATTACAGTGTTATAAATGTTTGCGATCTATCTCTTGATAGCAGGGAGTTCACTGCAATTGTCGAAAAGTCTTCACATTTACCTGCCAAGGTATGAATAGTCGATCACTGCAGCAGTACATATGTATATTTCTATTACACGTCCTCATTGGAATGCACGTTGTATTTGCTAGGTATGAAGACACTCAGCATTGAGAGACCCCATACTGTTCCACAGAACCTCAGCCAGTTTGATTCTGGTATCACCGTATCACCATTATGCTTCTAATTCAAGCTCACGTTGTAGAGGGTGCTGATGTCTGCAAATGCATTACTCCGGATGTCCTTGACGTTGAGGTGGAAAGAATGTCAGTCATGATCTATGAAGATAACCTTGGAGTCCTCTGATTTGAGTGACCTAATCTTTCTGTTTTTTTTTTGTTTTGAGTTGTTGTGGAGGACCATCCTCTCATGGGTCGGTCATTTGCATAAAACTTTGGTACTGATTTCTCTATGTGTAATAACGCATCCTCGTTCTCTCTAATGACCTTCCTTTTAACAATGACACTCAATGGCCAACTTTAAATATACTCATCCAATATTATTCTTAGCCGGCTACAAACAATATACAAAGACATATTAACTTAAATAATTGGCAACAATGACAATCAGGTTTCAATGGAGCAAACTAATATTTTGGCGACTGGCTGCATTACCAAAATATTATGAAGTAAGCTTCTGTAACTACAAAAGTCTGCAACCAATACACAGAGATGGAGGAGTGGTACAACTATTTGAGAAACACTGTATTAGCTGGCCAATTATTCTTTTATACATTGATTATTGCATTAAACTACTACTCATGAGATTTCATGTTCATAATAAATTTTAGGTGCCCATCATCATTAACTTCTACGACCAAATAAATACGAGCATGTACGGATTGAAAAAATAATCTAACAAAGTTAATGCAGAGGACAGAATATGCAGGACCGGTTCAATGGTGTCATGGGCCCTGGGGCAACAAAAAAAAATTTAATTTCCAAATTATTATTTTTTAAACAAAAAATCTGATAGATATATGTTTTTTTCAAAATACTAGAAGTATTTTTAAAAATAAATTTATGGAAATAAAAAAAATACTTTCATATAAAAAAATTTTTGGACCCCTTTTCTTATTTTTAATGTAAAAATACATGTATTCTTTAAAAAAATCGGGCCCTTATCTATTAAGAAATAGGGGGACAACGGATTGGGCCCGGGGCGGTCGCAACGCTCGCCCCCCCATCTAACCCGGCTCTGAGAACAGGTTTTAAATCATAATTTATTACTTTCGAGTTATCTGCGTAGTGCATGAGACAGCTCTGTCATTTGGCTTCCTTTCAGTAGCCAACAACACGTAAAGGGGAGGGGATATATCTTAAGTTAATCATTACCATCTCCCCCAGTTATCTTTTAAACCATTTTAGCTTCCAACCTATAATACACCTACTCTTAACGGTAAGGGAGAGCATGACTGTTTGTTCTTTTCGTCTATCCTACTTACAATACAAAGCCCACATGATTTATGTTTTGGGCATTTTCCTAATTAGTAAATTCTTGTGGGATTTTGGCCTAATTCACTCTTGTTTTAATCCATTACCCATATAAGCTTTAAAACGATTTGGATATGATTTGGTTTTGGGTTGGTTTACTCCCCTACCCACGATAATAAACATGCCAGAAAGATATTTGAAATGAAAAAAAAATGAAAGATATGTGTTTCATTTAAAACTTCAATCAATAGACAAAACATCAATCATTAAATGCCAAAGCACTCCATAATATACTCTTAAGTTATAAGTCACACACATTTCCAAGTCTTATCTTGAATAAATTATAAAATAAGCAAGTTTTACATTTTTAAAACCAAAACCCTCTTTAATTATTGTTGACATCTGGTGGTAAGATTGTTGTTGTCAACCTTGGGTCACCTTCAGCGAATTTGTTATCTGCATTCACTATTTTGGCATCGTTTTCTGAATATATGAATATTTCCTTCGCCGTACTGCAAAATTTGCTACAAAAAATAAAAAAATACTAACTAATTTTTCCAAGTATTAAGAAAAAAGAAAGTAAAAACTTACGGCCACGGATCATCGCCAAAAAGCATCATATCTCCATCAGCGTTTATAAAAACTATTTTCCATTGATTGTGCATATGCAACTTGTCTTTGATATCAAAGAGTCTTTCTAGTTCATCGATCAACTGATTGTATCCATCAAAAACAGTTAAATCCATAGTTCTTTCTACGGCACCTTCCATGCAAACCTGATCAATAACCATATCAAAAGCAGATGAACTTTATAGTCATCTAAATCTATTAAGTATATGCAATTTTTATTAAAAATCTAAGATCAGAATAACAACATACTTTTTTTTAATGAAAACCCATGTTTTAGTTGTACCTAATAGATAGTTTTTAACTTGACTAATAAGTACAAAATAAGAAGATGGTGATCAATTTCATACCTTAGTTTTAGTTTGGATGTGGTCAACCTTTTCTTCTTCAAAGATTTTAGAAATCTTAGATTTTTTATATGAGTGAGTTGGTTGTACGGGATCCTTTGTTTTTGCAGGAACTGTTAGATCAACTCCAAACAGTCTGTAGCTAGCAGCCTCGGTCGTAGTTGACGTTTCTTTCATTGCTTGAACCATTTGCTCATTGTAGTTGGGTTTGGAAATGCTAGGGAATGAGTAGCTCACTGAAGATTGTATGCTCGTCTGTCCAATTTCTAGTCCTTGGATCAATGTAGGAACCCACATATTTGAACATATAATAAGAAACAAAATGATAAATAATTCACAATGATGTTTTAACTTATTGAGTAGTGTTTACTTACCAAAATCATTTATTTCACTTTGACGTTTGTTTTTTAGAAAAACTGATTTGAGAATGTTCGATGAATGTGTTAAAGGCTCGATCTCCCATGGAGATACCTTATCAGGTCTTGGAATTGTTGCAGCTTCATCCCATTGTAGCTATACAATAAAGTTAGTGGATATTATTTATTACTGTATAAAAAAATATTCTAAAATAATATAACTAAAGTAGAAATAGTACTGATCTGACCTCTAGACTTCGCCATTCTGAATTCTTCCAATGAGTGGAGAAATCTTTCACTCCTACTATTGTTCCATAGTATCTAGTGTAGTAAAATCATTTGCGTAAGTAATCATATTTCCAAAAAAGTAAATAAATGTTCAAGATTTACCTTATTTCACTAAAATCTCTTCCTTCGAATTTCATCAAAAATCTGGAGCCTACACTAAATTTCCTATTCACTCCATCTATAAATTTATCAAAGTTGACAAGGAACTGGCTCGACCTGATATCATCGCATCAATAATAAATAAAAGTGTATTTGTTGAACTAACTATTTGCATAATTTTTAATTTAATAAGAAATTTGTTTTCTTTACCTTGGCTTATAGAACACACCAAACATACATTTTCTTTCGATAGCATTCAATGCAGTAGCAACTACACCATGGTGCATACTCTGTTTTGAAATTACTGGTGATGGTATGTTGTGTTGTTGATGATGAGCTGATTTTCTGATTCCAACTCGTGATTCCCCATTCTCTCCTCTGTGATAAAAATAGTTAAAATCCAAAGTACAAAATACAAATAAGATGTAAAATGAAAAAAAAAATACCGGAGAAATACAAAACAGTCTCCAACAACCAAATCTTTTCCTTTTGCAAACTCATTCCAACCAGATGTGAAAAGATGTCTTTGTGGCGTACCTAGTTGATTGTTTGTGAGAAAATAAAGTTTAGTAATTAATATTCTCAATTTTGATATCAATAAAAATTTGTTACCTCTTAAAGTGTGTTTAAAGCTCCATTCATGACCATGAATATCTTTAGCAATTACCTCTTGACTTGGTGTTAGCTGAAATGTATCCTAAAAAACTTTTTGGTGAAAAATTTTATATAAAATTTTGCAATTTGAGTCAATATAAGTCAGTGTTAATACCAGCAGAGGAAGACATTCAATGGCATGTCTTTTATTCAAAACAAAACTACCCTTTTTATTGGTGTCAGAAGCACTTAACACCTTAGTAAAATAGTTAATGTTTTGTATGTTGTTTTCATGTCTAGGAGTTGGGATTTCAACTTCCTAAAAAAATTAAAATTCAAAATAGATATTAAAATAGATATTAAGAAAACCTGAAATTATGTTATTAAATAAATAAAATATTATTTTGCCACTCACAGATGTATCAGGCAACAAAGAAATTTCTGCATAAATTTCATCTGTTGTTGTCTCTACCTAAGACCATGTATAAAATATACCCAAATCAATATCACTAATTCAGTATAGCTTATGTGCATCTTATAAATAAGAAACATAAATAATCAATAAAACATACCTTCAGCTTGATACTAAAAACATTGCAGCAAATTTTTGAAGGAATATCAAAAATCGGTTTTAGTTGACAAAGTTCGTCGTTCATAGATGTAACTAGCTGGTTATACCATCAAATTTATGAGTAAGTTTTGCAAATCAAAACATATGCGAAAGAATATAATAAGTTTGTAAAAAATAAAAAAAATATTGCCTGCTCTATATGCCCTTGAGGAAAATAATTTATTTTTTCTCCAACTTTTGGAAGATGAAACAGAGGACCAGCACATAACTTCCATAATTGATTATACAAATAGTTATTGGTTCCATCAGTAGCTACACAAACAGCAAAAATATAATTATGGATAAATCTATTTCATCAATCGAAAACCAAACACAAATCCAAAAATTTCTCACTTATACCTAAAAATCCAGGTTGCACATGCATGATTTGACCACTCGCCATCAGCAATTTCTCACTTATTTCTGTTCGAACAATTTTGTTTTGAGACAATTTTTTTTTAATATTTCCACAAATTTGATATGTATCAGTATTTATAGGTAAAACAATATTGAAATAGTACATCAAAATATATTCGGATACGAGTTCTGACTAATAATTTTAACAAGTTACCAAAAAATGTCGGTCAAAGATGTATCTTTTAGAAAGACCAGAAGTTATTCAATATCAATAAATTATCAATTACGTTTCTAAATATATTATAATATTGTTAAAGAAAGGTCATGGACCAAACCCGCCTCATAATTAGATGGATATGCCTTTGGAAAAACGACAAAACAATGGTTTTCCCTAAGAGAAGTCAAAGGTAGAGTCTATGGATCCTCTGCTCGAAAATTATTGCATTCTTAGCTCTTTCATTAATAGGAAACTTACAAAACAGGGATTATAAGTGATGTTATAGGGACCATTCCATCATTTACATCTTTGATTAAAATTTACCAAAAAAAGTCATATGTTTCTACACGATACATACGTGTATAGGCAGTGGACCAATGGATCCACAATCTACATCATCACAGCTATCGGGCCACATCGGAACATCACTGCAAGTTCCTTATACAAAAATCAGTGTCTTCAGCGAAATCATAGACAATATATTTCCACCTTTGGAGAAGCCCAAAAAACTTTCTAGCTGACCACTGAAGGAAAGCTTCATTGAATCCTCTATAGGAAATCATCTCAAGGTAATAAGGGGTAGCAAAGAAATTAATCCCACAAAAAGGAATTTTAAGTTCATTGAAGAAGCAGGAGGATCGATTGTGTGCAGCCAGAATTTGATTCATTAAAAAATGTGGAAAAGAAAAAAAAACACTAACACAAATTATGCTATCACTTAAACTTCCCTGAGAAACATATTCTTGTATATATCCATTAATCACACTAACACAAGAGGATAGATGCATATTTTTTTTTGTCTATAGGCCCAACTTTGTAGTAGACATTTTCATCGTTGTTTGCAAACAATATCTTGTTCTTAGGCAAATCAAATACTACAACTACTCTGGCCAGAAACGCCCTCCCCAAAATCAAAGGTGTATTAAAACCATTGCCCATATCCACCACCTAAAAATCAATTAGATCAACACAATTTACAACTTTCACATCAAGAAAATTAATAAAGACTTGGTGGAAAAGTCTACAAACTGCATAGTCAGCTTATGAACTCATGTAACAAGACCCAATATCTCATCAATGTACTTAGATATGAGACTAATCGTGGACCCATTATCATGAGAGAAGCAATGTACTCAACCCCTGATATCAAACATGGAACAACAAACTTCCCATGATCGTCTATCTTGGGTAATTTTCTCATCGATGAACATGCATTCCTAGCCTTAACAAACAGTGCCACAATCTCCCTCATGGTTTATCTGGTGTTATTGAATTACTGGCCCAAATGGTAGTTATCACAAGCGTCTTCGAATGATATATTAAGAGAAATATTAATCATTCTTATGTAAGACATCCAAAGTCTTCTAACTTATAGGCTCTCTCAAATGTTGTGGCTCAACATATGGCACGTTAGGCACATAAGAAGATTGAGATGCATGCTTCTCGATGTGCTATGCTCTTTCCTCGACATCCTCCTTTAAACTAATGACTTTTTCAGTTTCTGTCCCTCGTAGTTGTGACAACGTTACATTGAGCTCTAATGCTTACCTCTGTCTTTCCAGGATGATGTATTTCTTAACGTTTAATGGCTTCATTATTTTGGGCATTTTAAATCTCCAACTCCTTCACATGAGTGTCCACTGAGTCGAATTTGGTGTTGAAATCATTGTAAATCTCATCTACTCTGGAATTGCATGCTTTCCAGAGTTTATCAATATATAATACTAAGGACAACCACAACAAAGAATTTATACATAATCAAAACAAAGAACAAAATTAATGGGAAAACATAATTAACATAAAAATAAAATGATTTTAAGAACGGTCAATACACAGTTAAATCTGAATATTGGGTGCCTCGAAATATACTGCAAAGTGATGAAGAAAAAGAGGTTCTGGAGTCGAGTATAACCAAACTTAAAGTCTTCGCTTGAAAAATAAAAGCACCTCAGAAGATATGTCATCTTATTTGGCAACTAATAACATGACATGTGGTGGTCGTAAGGAATCTGGTCCGCCTAAACCTGTAACGCAATAATTATTGTCCAAAATGTAGAGAACCAAAAGAAACTGTTACGCATGCGATCTTTGAATGTCCATCATCCAGACTAGAAACAAGCAGCTTCTCTAGCCTCCATATAAACCATCATCAACAGTCTTGTGACGCCACCACATTGTCTTCTAGCGTAGTTGAAAGATGCCCAGACCATTGACACACACAGCCACAGTGACGCCTTGGAGCAACATACCACTTTTTTTACTCAAGACCACGCCTCAGCTCCACGAAGAAGAAAGGGTCGCTTCCATACCTCCGTCAAAGAGCCTCCACTTTGAAAATATGATTCATATATGATATATAACCAAATCATTTCAAATGCAAATAGATATCAAACAAAATATACAATTTTCTACGCGAAGCGTAAACCATCCCTTAGTGTCCATTATAAAAAACTTACATGTTAATTAATAAGTATAGTAGATGGTTTCCATTGCCAACGAATGAATAATATTTTTAAACAATATTTAAATAAAAACATTTTATTACATTTAGTTTTAAGTTCATTACTTTTTAAAAAGTATCAAGTAATCATTTGTAGTGTTTATTTAGTTAAATTTCTAAGTTGATAGTATCTAAATTAGTTTAGTTTAATAAAAAAATTGCAATTATCCAAAATAATAGTTTATATACTATTTTATTTTTTAAAACATAAAAAATTAGTAAAATATATAGTTGCTTTTAGTTAAAAGATTTAACTTACAAAATATATTTATTAAACTTAATGAATGGAATAGTAATCACTCAATTAAATTATTTTATCGCAACAAAACTTTAAATACGTTTAATTTACAAATTTTATTAGGCTTATCATTACACTGAGTAATATACTTAATATTTTTTTATATATTTAACTATCTAATAAAAAGTATAAATATTTATATAATTTGTTTATTTTGATATGATAATTTAAAATTTATTAAAATGTCTAAAACTCTTGTCAAAATATAAATATTTATAATAATTTGATAATGTTATTATAAAGTATATGGTAATGACACAATTTCCTAAAAGCATCATTAAACTTTTGTAAAAATAGATAACTTTTGGAAGTATGAAGTACATATTATTTTACAAAAAAAAGTATTTGAATATTTAAAAATATTAAAAATACTTTAATACAAAGCACTTTTATTTACATATGATAATTATAGTATCATTTATATATTATATTTTAAAAATAAAAAACATAGAAAGTTTATAGAAAATTTTAATTATGAAAAAATAATTAAAAGAATGAAATATTTTGTTACAGTTTTACCGTATATGTATGATTTCTTATTAGAAACATCCAAAATATATAAATAATAAAATAAATAAATATTTTAATTTTTTATTAGTTTTTTAATTTGTAGTTTATAATAAATTTTATCTAAAATTTAAACTATTCTGCTTAACTTTTTAATTATGGTAGTTACTATATACGTATTGGTTTATATTTGAATTTCTATAACTAAATTTTGTCATATTTATGTTAAGCTATGTCATAATTATATAGTATACATGTCATTATCTTTACTATGCCATGTCACCATTTTCCTTAGAATGGCTGTGGTGATGACTTCTATACAAACCACTTTTTAAATAGTATCCTTTTAGGTTTGCATTTCTGGCATGTGAACAACATTGACCAATGGGCTAAAAGATTTGATGATTTGGCAATGTTTAGGAAATGTCATGTCCACATACGAAGGACAATGTGCTAAAGTCGAATTTGATCCAATATGGATTTAATTTTTAGGTTATGATTACTCTGTTTCTAATAATGTTTCAAACTTTAGTTTGTCGCAGTAAGGCTCCATTTTAAACCTCTAATATAGATTAAATTAAAATCTAATTTTTTTTAAAGTTTGTTAAGAGGGATTTTACAATCTAACATATGTAAATTGAAATCTAAACATTTCCAACCGTCATAAATAGTCTGCCAAAGTATATATTCATATAAAATTTGTGTCATATTATTATAGTTTGTATCCAAAATATAGAGTTACAGATAGAAAGGTATTTTCTGTAGTCATTATATCAAAGGAGAATATACGTCAATGATACTATCGTATCAAACAAATAATTAAATTGATACACCATATATTATTCTTAACCTAATTTATAAATCAGATTCTCACAGAAATCTTATATAAACACTGTAGAAACGACAAATTAAGTAGATTTAAAAATATCATTAAATGTGTATCGACAACTTATGTAGAGAAACAGATTGGATTGTTCGTGTGAAGGATTAAAAGTATATGTAAAGAACATATCACTCACCAAGGTAAAACACTTAGTTTGGTGTTGATTGAGGAGAAAGTATAATTAATCCTTAACTACTCTATAACTTATATTTTTTCTATGTGTATGTAATTGATTGGAATTATTATAAGGGTCTTAAAATTCAAGCAAGAGTTAGAAAAAAAATTATTTGTCGGTATGAACCTTTTCTAATCGAAAGAACTTGGGTGGAGATTGAAGATTTATGCCTCGCTGCTAAAATGTAGATGAAGAACATGATGATTACATACCATTTATTATGTTGTTTATCATATCTACTACTATCAAGAGAATTTAATACATGGAAGGTTAAATATTTACACTCCTCTTTATGTTAATTTGTAAATATTTTAAATGTTCTCTGATATATATTTCACTGTTTTTGCAGTCACAAGAAAATATATCAGTGGAAAAAGGTTTATAACTCATACTTAAATTAAACTAAATGATAGTTTCACCTTCTTTGACAGTGTCAAACTAAATGTATTGTCTTTAGATAATGTTCTTATTCAACATCAATGTTAAAAAGAGTTTTGTTTATTCATTTTGTGGGTTGTTTTGTAGTTATTATACCATTCTTTTGTCTTTCATATCAACCTTTAAAAGTAATAGTTTTGTCCTTTATTAAGTATATCACCAAGTAAATCGATATTGTCTGATGAACATGCAAATGAAAAAACAGGTTCAAATGGCTGAGAAGATCGACTTGAAAATGATACGTCCTTTTCAAGAAGAGTATGGCTTAACTCCCCAAGAAGGTTTTAAAAATACAATTTGAACATGTCTTTTTGAATAAGAGTATACCATTCCTGTATTTCATATCAACCTTTAAATACTTATAATATCTACATTAAGAGCATTAAAATGTTAATGTAAGAATCAAATACAAGAATGATATTTATGCCCGTACAAGCGTGCGGGCCATCCACCTATACTACATATAAAATTCAGAATGATATATTACATACAAGTAAACAATAAGTTAACATATGTATGTCTTCATACTGTTGCCGAAAATGATAGTTTTTATATAAGAGAATACAACTAATAGTCATAACTCATACAGAAATGTAAACATCAAATCTATGGATCATGTTTAAGCCAGCACAAGCAGGCGTATCGTCTACCTAGTTTATCAAAAACTGTATAACTAATTACTTTTTTTTAGTTTTTACATTTATAATTAAAGAAAGTATATTTAAATTATATTTTTTTTACATTTATAATTAAAGAAAGTATATTTAAATTATATTTTAATGTAAATTTTGAGCAAAAAAAAATAGATTTTTAAATATATGTGCATCAATACAAAACATATGAAACAGGGGGAGTAACAAACTATTCTTGATCGTCAGACAAAAAAAAGACTAATTATTAATCTTGGACAAACCAAGTAACAAACACATCATAAGGATGATTTGTGCTAGTTCTTAAAGCCATCTCCAACCTAAGTACAAAACACTATTTTAGTGTATTTTTACACAAACACCTTCTCTAACCCAACACTAAAAATCACATCATTTTAGTGTAATACTTTCACAAAAGTTTAGTGTGATACTATTCATTATACTAAAATACTATTCACTTATTTTATTAATAAAATATATAATTAAAAATGTTAAATTAAAAAAAATAAATACATATAATATTATAAAATAATTTTTAGTGTGAAGTTTGAAGTTGTAGTTGGAGATGAACTTTTTTTAGTGCTAAAAAAACACTGAAATAGTATTTAATGTGATTTTGACTATGTGATTAGCTCCGAGATTGGATTATTTATTCACAACACTCAGTCTCATGTATTTGTTGTGCATATCAAAGAAGATGACAGAAGAGTTTAATCGCAAACCTTAATTGAAAGCACCTAACATCCTTGGTTCTTTACAAAATTTGCAATGCTAATTAGTTTTGACTAAAGATAGATAACCAAACTTAAAACGAGAGCTGAAACAATAGCCCTTGCTAAAGTAAGATTTGCAGCCTGGTCAGAGACGTCGTGTGGGTTAACTTGATACTTGAGCGTCTTCATCTGATAAACCCTGAGATAACGTCCCACCCAAACAGAGGCTTTACCACCAAATCTATGTAGAACTTAGAAGCAAAGAGGTCAATTCAGTTGGGAAAGAACAGTCCTTTCTTCTTGATGATACATATTCAGTGGCAAGATGCTGCTCCATGTTTTGAATCGCAGACAGGATTTGTTTAATGTCATTGGACCCTATGGCTTCATCAAGACGAGACTTGCTTAGACTCAGGTTTGTCACTCTTACACTCAGGTCTCTGATAACCCTCCCGTGATCAACTGATCATAGACACGTTGTTCCGCATCAAATATAGCTTTATTCGCATTCAAAACCGCAGATTCCAGCTCACTAGCTTCTTTGTTACTTTTGTTGTTGTTGTTGTTTTCAACAGCTCCACAAAATGTTCTTAAGCTACTGCATCGATATAAAGAAGATGTAGCCGTCCTTGCCGTATAAATCTGAATCATGAAATTAAAACATGCGTTTATTTTGTGTACATTCTTCAACGATGAATGTTAAGTTTAGAGCCTTAGAGGAGAAGCGTACGATAGCACGAAGCAGCATATCGTTCCTCTCCTTCGCGACTCCTGTCTTTGCGGCGGCTGTGGAAAGTGAGAGATCTCGCAGGGTTCGGCTTTTCTTTCCTTTAAAACGCTGCAGTTTACTGTCGGTTAAAAGTATTGGGCCTCAATTAGTATTAAACATCAGTTTACTTGATTGGTGTGAACTTTCATGCCACAAATACAATCCCCGTCTTCTATTTGACATCCCCTGCCACTGCCATTTATTAATAATGTCTGCACGTGATGTCATCCTTCATCTTTTTTTTTTTTTTTTTTTGATAATCGAGTGTCCTGGCTGCACCGTGGTGGTCCAGACTAGAGACCGAAGCGAGCAATGACGCTACCAGAGCGTCACCATGTGGCTCACCGCGAACGGTCTTCGGTTTCGGGCGCTGGGGTTCCGCATGTGAATTCCTCAGTGGCCGGATTTCGAACCCAGGTGGCGGAACTCACAGCCGTGAGCCTTTTACCACCAGAGCTAGAAGCCCCGGTTGTCATCCTTGATCCTTGTGTGATAACTGGTATGTCATGCTAATTTTTTTTTTTCTAACATGTTAATTTTTATGATTGTTGATTGATAATGATTTTGTTGTAGAGGTTTGTTCTCCGTTGTTGTGGAAGTGCCATTCATTTTTGATAAGGGTGTTCTTACAAAACATTGTTTGAATGTCCTCACTATATGATTTAATTTGATCAGACTCCAGAGACTTTGTTAACAGTGAGTGTTGTGTTTGGGAGGAAATTCAGTTGCAAATTTTTTTTTTGTTTGTTTTTGGTGGTACGTATTTCAAACTCTTTTTATTTTTTTAAAAAAACAGGAAGACAATTTTTTTTCTGATTTTGGAAGTAAGAAAGTAATGGTGAAATCATAGTCTACACAATTCTCATAAAACTAATCTTAGCACACTTATTAAGTCATCCAAGACTGGCGATGTCTGTGTGACCAAATAAATGTTAGTTAGGATACGATAATATCAAATCAGAATAGTCTCCGCATATTCTTGTATACCTAAGAAACGATAGATATCACCAAGCCATATACGCTTTCATGGTATCGAAGTCTAGAAAGATACTGGCTCTCTTAATCAATTCTTCTCTGCGATCTTTCTCTTCTCTCCATCTCTTTCTTTCTCATCTCTTCTTCTCCCACTTGCGATTTATTGCCATGGCCACCCCCACATCCTCTGCTAATTCTGCTGACAAACCATTCGGGCATCAGTCAAATCCGAGCATACATTCCCATCGTGCTCAACCTTGACAAAATGAATTATGATGTGTGGAGAAAGATCATTGAAACACACTTGTCTCCCCTTTGGAATCATTGATCATCTTCACCTACTCCAGCAACTGAGAAAACATGGAAAGATCATGATGCACAAGTCAAGAGAAACGAAGTGCTTCTGTGAGAAAAGCCAATTTGCACCAGATGACCTGAAAAATACAAAATCTGTCCCGGAGAGCCCAACTTCTTCACAGGAAAAAAAAGCTTGGAGTTACTATTATGTAGGAGTGGGCGTTCGGGTACCCATTCGGGTTCGGTTCGGATCTAATCAGGTTTCGGATTTTCGGGTTTAAATATTTCAGCCTCATTCGGATATTTCTAAATTTTGGTTCGGATTCGGTTCGGATCTTTGCGGGTTCGGTTCGGGTTCGGATAACCCATTTAAATTATTTTTTAAATTTTAATATTCATTATATGCTTAAAATTTCTCAAAATCTATAAAACAAAATAATATATTACATATAAATTTTTATAATATATGTCAGAATACCTAAAATTAACATATAAATTGGTTTGATTTGAATATTTGGATAGAAAATCAATAGATATTTCAAGCATTTTGGTGTTTTGAATATATTTTAGCTATTTTAGACATTTACTTTTGACCATTTATGTATACTAGATCGCTGTCCGCGCTACGCGCGGATTATTGCCACGTGAAAGTTTAAAATTTAAATTATTGTTGCAGTATTACATATTATAAAATGAGTTCTAGTCAGTACATAATGTTTAGCCTTTGCAATAGTATAACAGGGGTATATGCTATGTTTTGTTGTTGAAATGTTGTTTGTTGTGGAAAGCTTTATTTGTCGTAAGATGCGGTGTTTTTAAAATCGGACCGAAGCTGAACCGGATAATTTTTGGATGGCGGTTTAATATGGTCCGATCGGATCAAACATGGTTCAATAATCTGATTTAATATATTTTTAATGTATATATTTAAAAGTAATGTAAGTAAATATGATACATAATTAAAATATAAATAAATTTAAAACATAAAACATAAAACATTATAAATATAAATTAGTTTTATGTTTATATGGATGATTTATAGATTTTGATAGTTTTAATGGTTTTATCAGTTTAATAACTCTGAGATCCAATCCGGCTACATGACCGATTCATGGTCGAACAATTATTAGATCCAACACGGCTATGTAACTTGTTCATTGTCGAACCAGATTCAACCATCGGGTCGGTCCGGTTTTAAAAAGATTGGTAGGATACAAAGTTGAGCGTTGACTTCATGTGTGATAACTTTTTTTTTTGTTCTTCTCTATGAAGCTTTGTATGATGTTAATGGTGTTCAAAATAAAAAATGTCTTTTGTTGTTGAAACAAATAATTGAATCGTATTTGATATAATTCTTTAAAATGACATGCGTTGATGTTCTGTATAGAAAGTCAGACCATTGTTGATTAACATTAATTTTCTATTTTATGTGTCAAATTAATTGACATTTTAACATTTACTTATTTATTTGATGTGTCGTTTGTACTTATTCAAAGTAAACCAACAACGACCTCCATTTTTACATCATCAAATAATAAGATACATCATCAAATAATAAGATAAACCAATTTTAATTGACTATCTATATCACTTATTTTTGAGTTAATTGTAAAAAGAGTGAAATTTAAATAAATACATAAAAATTAGCTATAAAAAGAGTGAAATTTAAATAAATGCATAAAATTTTATTAATCATTTAATTAATTAGTTATATTTAGATTACATGGATTTGTTTGTTAGTTTATATTTTTTCATTTGTTCACACATATTTAAAATAAATTAAATTTTATATAATGGATGCACGTAATATTTTCTACAATTATAGTAACTAAAATATATAAAATAGTAAGTTAATTTATTTTAGCTAAGAGTATGACTTGTTTGTATTAAAAAATATTTAACTAAAATATTTCGCATAAGTACTACATTTTGCGACATATATTTAAAATATTCGTTTAACTAAATTTATAGTTTATTATATTATATTGTCTTAAATTAAATATAATTTTGCATTTGGTAAAAAAAAAATTCATAGTTTAATTTTCTTAATCTATCTATTTAGTCATATCAAATTAAGATCAATATTTTGTGTAATGTTTTTAACAGGTTTTTACTGTATATGCGTTCTATTAAAAAAACAGTATTAGTAGATATCCTGATATAAAACCATAGACATTTTACTTGAAATTTGATGAAATAAAATTCTTATTTTTACTTAAACACAAAACATTGTTGTCCAAAAAAAACACAAAATATTAAGAGTGTGAATACATACGATAAAATTCTATTAATTTCACAAAGGACAATCAGAAAACCGAAGTGGTTACTGGTAAGGAGATGACTCAATTTTTTGTGGATTTGTTTTTAATGGCAATCTAACGGTGTCATACTCCATTGATGCTAGCTAGACTGTGTCGGGATGAGATAAATCAATCTCCGGCTGTCCAAACACATTCTCTTATGCAAGTCTGAATATCCAATGAATTTGCCAGATCATCCAAGTAAGAACATAATTCTCCTGCAGGGGCTAACCTAACCAAACCAATCCAGTCACAACAAAAAAACCAAAAAAAAAACTTAGCAAAATATAAAGATATAGACATTTTTTTTTTATGTTAAACGGTCATTCTATTACTCAAGCGTGAGGTGGACTGGGTAACCAGACCGGAATAGAACAACCAATAAAATGTAACTTCTTATGGAAGGATCTAGCTGTCATAGCTAAAAAATCTGAAAACTGATTGCGCGCTCGTGGAACATGAATGATGTTGAAATCCGGAAAGCAAATCAGCAGCGTCTCTACCCTTTCCAATTCTGTCGCAAAGCTAGGCCAGGCATAAGGATCCTTTATCATTGCTATCAGCTCCTTGCAGTCTGTCCCAAAGTTCTGGCAAGTTGAGTGTTGAAGCATGTTCTCCATTGCCCACCGCAGAGCTTCTACTTCCGAATGCAAAGCTGATTCACGTCGATCGAAATTTCTCGTCCCCAACAAATGAATGTTAAGATTTCGTGTATTATCAAGAAAATTGTCATTTGTGTGTAGGTCTGTAAGTCACTGGAAACACTCATGTATTGTCATGCATTCATTGCACGGCAAGATCAATTGAAGTTAGGAGGAAGAAATACGAATATAAATGACATTATCAAAGAGAGATTGAAGCGCGCACTTTACCAGATTACTAAGACTTTTGTAAGGTTCATCCACAGTGGAGATAGTGTTTGAAGCAGAGAACTCTTTGAACCTCTGAACACTTGAGAAATAATTGAAGAGTAGAAGTCTACCAATGTTCTCTATTGTATTGAATCCACTATTGGAACATTGTTTTGACCCTATAACAAAGAGTATAAGAGAGTATATGTATAGGCGGCATATATATATATATATATATATATATATATATATATATATATATACCAGTCCGAACTATGAAAAAAATCAATCAACGCACTGCAAGCTTTAAAAAAAATTAAAATTTTAAAACTAATATGTATTTATCAACTTCAGTAAAAAAAAATCAGGAGACTAACTCTAAGCAGAGGACCAGATCCCAACTTCAAATCTCTTAAGGACATTTTTAATCTCTTGAGCAACCGGCCCTTATACACCAAGAAACAACAAAATACCCAGTTAAGCTAGTAGTGAGATTTGACCCAAAAAAAAGTTCATAGTAGTGAGAGCTACTTTTAGTCGCATATATAAATAAAATAAAAAGAAATAAAAACCTAATAGAAGAAGTAATTGTTTTAATTTATTCGTTTAAAGAAATAAATGTTGTGATATAACAGTGAAGAATGGCTTGACATCTTATTATGATGATCTCATGTGAACTAAATAGTTAATACAAATATGATGCTATATTGGCTTACTTTATCTTTGCAGCTTTTGATACCGAGTTTGCAGAACTTTTCTTAATGCCTGCGATGTTGAAATGGGCTTGGTGTTCCCCTATTCAAGTTAGTGAAGCAGATTATGAGAAACAAAGTAAGCAGGCTTTATTCTGTATTCTTGAGATGTACCAAGCACACTATTGAATCACCGAACATAAGTTTGCAAAGATATATAGGCAATGCAAATTTACCTTCAGACTCAAGTGTCGGGAGGGCCTCTATTTTTACGTTAGGCAATGCAAATTTTCTTAGCAACCGTCACTCCATTAGGAGGCATGATATCCCCTGGCTACACAACGTACTTAGAAATAGGCAAGCAAGTGAAGTCAGCCAAAGAGTCAAGCAGGATATGACTTACTTATCTCAAAAAAGGCACTCAAGACCCCAATGTTTTGCAGCAAAATTTATGGCTTGATGCAAGAAAGATTCTGTGTCAAAATTATCATATGGTTTTGTATTATTCAATGCATAAACTGTATTCTCCATCTGCATTTTACAAACTCTTATCTAATAAAAAATTAAAGTTAAACTCAAACCTAGCAATGCCTAAAAGAGCCCAAAAAACGCTAACAAACTGCAATCCAATATACTAACATGACATCATAGAACCTCGAGCATTTGTTAAAAAAATGACTGCAGATCCAAATTAGACTAATGTGTGAATTAGAGGACTTCAAAATCGAGTTTATTATTTTGGAAAAAAATCGAGTTTATTACGATGTGGTGAAAGGGCGAGACACTTACATCAATGCTTAGTGTGGATGCCTTGCATATCATTTGGCAATTACAATGCTTTCTCCAACTATTTCCCCTTGCATAAGCCTCTTATAACAGTAATGTAGCTAACATCATCCGACGCCTGAGAACTCAACCTTACCTCTCGTAGCAAAATAACAGTCTTGCCGTATTCCAGATTCTTGCATAAACCCTCCATGAGGATGTTCAGATTGTAGACACTTAAAGGAAACTCACGCTTCAACAAAACCTACCGCAACACAGCTCTTGTGATGTATTGCAGGAAACAGAGAACGCCGCCGGTAAGCACATAAACCTGAAATTCAGAAAAGACGTTGAAAATTAATAGCTAGAGGTTAAAAATCAATACATTGCATCAATTTTGATCCTACGTCTTACCAGACTCTTTGGGGTAGCATCCTTTGAATCACCATCAGACTTCACCAGCGGAGCCCTCAGCCATAATAACTTCATGGTAGAATGACATTTAACAAAAATAAAGAAAGAAGGAATAAAATGTTAGAGCTTGATTGTAGATTACAGAAGAACGCAAGAAACTCGAAAACAACCTGCAAGTAAGTCAACCCCCTTGTAAGGTCTGGTTCACAAATCTGGCATAATTGGCACACGGGGTCCCTTCAGGTGTAGGAAGAAGGCATGGGCTGCGAGCCAAAAAAAAAACATTAGCAAGACGCAATTAATCCAAGAATCGAAAGTGGAAAAGGAATCACAGCAAAGAGGACAAAGGTTGGCAAAAAGACAATAGTGCATAACTTAAATTCATTGACTCCTAAGCACCACTAAGGAGAAACGTATAGCACATGCTATTTCTGGTTTCTGAATGAATCCATTCGCAAGAACTCATCTTCAGAGTCCAAGTCAATCAATGATATAATTTTTCTAGAGAAAGTAACATTAACATTAATCAAAACCAATCATTCATAACCAAAGAGAGAAACATACCAACGACATTACCTGGGTTCCTTTCACTAAGCTCGGCCTATACGAAGGGCATCTGCATAACAAATTAATATTTCACAGAGAGCGAGAAGAAAACTTTATTAGATATACCAAACAATGAAGCGCCATATCTATAGAAATATTAGACACAAACGTGAGAATCGATCAGAAACGAACCAGTGGAGAAAGGACATAGTCAAAGCCGTTGGTAAAGATGTATAAGGAGAAAAGAGATGGAACATTATAGGGAAATCAGTCTCAACGCAGCAAGGCCTGGTTTTTGAAGCCGCTTTATGTTTTTAGGTGTCGGTTTGAAAGGCAAAAAGTTTTGGTTGAAACTTGTGCTTACTACGATCACTACGAAAACGTTTTCTAGATAACATTAAACAAAGGAAAACCAATCGATCGAGTTTTTCGTGAATACAATAGAAATCATTATTGTTTCAATGTTTTAACCTAAATGACATGGCTGATTCAGAATCTCTTATTGGCTAATTTTTCTGAGAAGGTGAAGAGATGAAGCTGTATCATTGGCTGGAATTAATAGTCCTACGTGGACACCTTAGATTTTGAGCTTATTGTGCTTTTAGTATTGTAATGTTCAAGTATTTTAGACAACTTAAAAGTATATTATATATTTTGGATGTTTTTAATATATATTAAATCTAAAAATAAGTAATATATTTAGGTATATAAATCTATTTCGGTTACATTCGGATACCCGAGATACTTCGGTTCGGATCGGGTTCGGTTTCGATTCTTTAGATATTAAAATTTTGAACCCATTCGGATATTTAATCAATTTCGGTTCGGGTTTGGTACTACTTTTTCTGATCGGGTTCCGGGTTTTTTGCCCAGTCCTACTATTATGTATTGAAGACACTTTTCAGGAAATGATTAATGGATTTTCTGAAAAGTTGGGTGATATTGCGTGAGGATACGCTGATGGGGGAGACAAGATTAGCGTTAGTAACGATGATTTAGACGGAAAAGACGGTGTCAAATATCCAAATGTGACTACTGATTGTGGAAGTTTTAGGTTCTTCTTTGGAATGAATATTGTACTCAGTTTTCAACCTACGATTTCTTCATTTGATTTCCTAATTCCTGTTCTGGATGTGAAGTTTATGTCAGACTGCAAATTTTTCTTTGAGGTACTCTTCACTGAAGAATATAAGAAAGTTGTAGTAGATTGCAGCAACGAATTAAGCTTTTGGTGATGATAAATTGGTCTCAGTGTAAGATGAAGAACTTATGACTCTTTCTGCTCTAAATATGGATCACTATGAGATGAACGAGATATGCAGCTACAGTTAGAACGCTGAGATTTCAACATCAAATCTGATATCAAAGGATAAAAATTTGAATGCGACATCAATGAATGTTAATTAAAGAATAGAAAGCGTAAAGTATTAATAAAGAAATGATGCGATAAAAGAAGAGGCACCATGATTAGATCTACAAAATCTTAAAATGGTGGCACGTTTCCCGCATTTCCAGGTACGATTAATTATTCTACTTCTCTGGGTAAACTGAGGTTTGGTTTAAGCGATTTGAAATTGATACGATTATTATACCCAGGATCTCAGTGGTTAACAGTAAATCCATTCAGGTTCTTTTTAAACGCCGAGAAGGAAACTCGGCAGCATTTGGGAGACAAGAGCACGTGATCCCATTGCTAATTACTAACATTAGGTAATACTCTATCCAAATGAAGGAGATATTCAGTCTCAGGCTGGACTTGCATCAGTGAGGAGTGATACAACCTCCACGTTTACATCTATCGCTGCTAGATTAGAGAAGCTTAGAAAGGAGAAGGATGGCGTCAAGACTGAGAAGAACGGTTATAATAATAATACTCGTGAGGATCTTAAGAGCTACAAATCTTCCCCAAACTTTCACAAATTGAACTCCATGATTGATAGGAATCTAGCTGATACGGTAATCTTTTGCTTACAACTGGATATTATGTGTGCTAATGGACTGTCACATGCTAATGCAATCGTTCTGATACTATCTTGTGATGCAGTTACCATCAATGATGAAGTTTACTGAAGATCAAATTGGGCAATTGTTATCTGCATTTTGGACACAATCAACTCTTTCTGATATATTACCTTCAAACATTGAAGCTATTGCTCATTCTTTCAGCTTGGTGCTTCTTTCCTTACGACTGAAGGTCAGTATAAAATTTTCTTTATATTTCATTTTCATAGAGTAACAGTATATACGTGAGCCTCTCATGATTCTTCGAATCTCAGAAGTGATGCAGAGAATAAATATCTTATTTGTTTAGTGTTTTATTTAGAGTTTATTTATTATTAAGATAATTATCTCTAATGTTTTAGAGTTTTATGGTTTTCTTATATATAGTCTTTGAAGCTATGGTTTTATGGAGTTTTAAATTTTGATTAATAAAAAATGGAGAGTTCTCTTTTTGTTTATTGTTTTCGGTAGATCATTGGTGATCTCAACGAATTTAAGAAGACATTGATCTTAGGCATTCTTAGACTAAATAAGATCTTTGTGATTATCCTAGTTTTCCGGGTATTCCAAGAATCAACGGATCTTTAGTCCCATCCCTAGAAGCTTCCGCTACATCAGGTGGTATCAGAGCTGGTGTTTTGGTTTTTTAATCAAAACTCGATTCTGGAATCATGGAGAATTTGTTCGTGGAAAGTGAACAAATTGTTTACATTGAGATTATTGGTGATCCAGTTTATGATATCTACAACGAAGATAACGTAAGCTTCATCAACAATCAATTATCGAGAGATGCGTTCGTGGATCAAAGTCAAATCATGATGGTGATAGAAGACGTCCACGAGGTCAGCCACTTCAATCTTATTAAAGAAGAGATGTCCGTGAGAAGCATGGAGATAGTGGAGGTTTTGTCTCCTTATCATAAAGAACACATGGTGACAAAGTTTCAGTTCTTTGTGATGTGTTTTGCTCCGATAGATTTGAAGATTAAATTGATGGTGCAAAAGAATTATATTATTTTGTTTGATGGTTATTATCGATGGAAGGCCACGGAAAAAGATAAACATGTGTGTCATGGACAGCGTTTTGGGTTTGAGGACCACGGTTAAGATTCGAGGACGAATCTTTTCAATCCGGAGAGAATGATGCAGAGAAGAAATTTAGAATAAATATCTTATTTATGTAGTGTTTTATTTAGAGTTTATTTATTATTAATTATCTCTAATGTTTTAGGGTTTTTATGTTTTCTTATATATATTATTTGCGGCTATGGCTTTATGTAGTTTATGAGTTGATTGATTATTAATAAAAGTTGAGAGTTTTCTCTTTTGTTCCTTGTTTTCGGTAGATCATAGGTGATCTCAATGAATTTAAGAAGACAATGATCTTAGGCATTCTTAGACTAAATAAGATCTTTGTGATTATCCTAGTTTTCCGGGTATTCTAAGAATCAACGGATCTCTAGTCCTATAATATCTTGCATATTTGCATTGCTTTAACCATCCATATTGTACATAATGATCATATAGATTAGGAATTTAGCATCTTTGGGATCCATATTGCATTCATGTGTCTTTATCATGTATTAGAGTGACCTATGGAGTGATTGGAAGTGTTTAGAGACATGGGAGTTCAAGAAAAGATGAAAATGAAGTTAGTTCGAGTTCAAGCCAGTTCAACTCGGGGAGAACCAGTGCGGGTTAGTTTACCCGCGTCGAGATGTCGAGAAGAAGAAATGAAGAACTCCTCGCGGGTTGAGCAACTCAGTACCCGCTCGCGCCGAAAGCCACATCAACGCCAATCTCACGCGGGTTGCAACACCCCGAGTCCTTTTACCCGCGTCACGGAAAGACCAAATCGAAGGAGCCACGCGGGAAGAGGCACGCGGGGGCGACTACCCGCTCGCACGACGACGCGGGTGATCTCCATCTTCCCTTACCCGCGTTGCCGAAGAGTTTTGTTCGAGGAGTCACGCGGGTGGAGCAGCGCGGGGACCCTTACCCGCTCGCATGAAGAAGGAGTGTCGTCGAAGGTCCAACGCGGGGAAGGCCACGTGGGTTGGTGCCGATCGTCTTGACCCGAGTCGAGACTTTACCTTAATCGAATTTTAATGTTTTCAAGGGCTTTTTAGACTTTTTAATGAAAACCATTAGGTTTACCAAAGACATATAAATACTTTTGTAATCCCAAGAGGGGGGATTATCTTGTTTTCTATCTATTAACAAAGAACTTTTAGGTGAAAAATCTTATCTTGATCATTTCTTCTTGTGATTTGCTTGATTAATCTGATCATTAATCATGATTAGCACCAAAACATCATTGATTCTTGGGCTCATCATGAAGAGTAGTGAGTAGTCATCTTTGGATTCATGGGTGAGGGAGACTAAGGGTGATTAAGCTAGATCTAAGGTGTTTTAGTATAGATCCATCTTGTTCCTTGCTAGTAGAGTACTTTTTATGCAATTTTAGAGTTGGTCTCTATAAAGTTGAGCTCTAGGCATTTCACACCTGAAAGGTGTTTGATGAAATGCCTGAACCAACTCTCCTAAGCTTTTAACATTCTTTACCAAAGAGATTTGTTGTTAAAGGTGTTAAGATGACTAGTAGACTTGAAATTAATGATTACTCAGATAACATTCAACCAAAGAGATTTGATACTTGAGTTATCTTAGTAAATGAGCATTCATCTAGAGATAGAGTTTGTTTAGGATGGTGTCTAGGTCTAAGGTAGATAGATTGGTTGAAAGTTAACATTGATCACCCAAGGTCAATTCCTTTAGCCCATGAATTCTCTTATCTCATAAGAAAGAAAGCTTTGTCCTTTTTGCATTTCAGTAGCATTCTGGTTCAAAAATCATCTCATCAATTGATAGCACTTTGATTAAGCATGGTCTTGTATTCTCTTTGCTTTAGAATCACTTAGAACTGATTTGACATCCTTTATTCTACAACATTTGATTAGGAGCCTTGAAAACTCCTTTCATCATCCTATCCCTAGAAGCTTCTGCTACATCAAGAAGACTGACGACGGGCTTGTTGCACGAGCCTTCCAGCTTCTCTTCTCACTGAGGAACCGTTCTTTGGACCTTAGTAATGGTACTGATGGTACTGATTGATGACGCTCTCTTAAACTGATCAAAGATTGAGAAATCTCTTTATCTGCATTCAAAATTTTCCTCATTGCCAGGCACGTTACCGACGGTTTGCAAGCGGTTGATCCTTGCTTTATCCACAAGTACATTGATGTTCGCTGCCAAAATATATCAGATTCCTCATATTTGCGAGGTGTTGAGGTGTCAACTTCCTAGTGAAGTGAGTTATTCTCAGTGTATTATATCATTTTTTCCATGGGTCTGACGTCTGTGTATAACTTGATTATGTGCTCAAAATTTTCAGGTAGATCCGTATCTATTCATTGGCGACGACTTACAACTTCACGTAAGACCAAATGCAAATATGAAAGATTTTGGGTCCTCAGGAGATAACCAGATGGCTGCTTCGATGTTGTTTGAGATGCGAAGCAAAGTAGAACTCTCCAACACTATCATAACCGATATTGTGGCAAAACATCTATCTAAGAGTACAAAGGTAAAGCTCTAAATTGTATAAACCTGTTATTTAGTGCTGATTTAACGTTATATGTATTCTCTTTGTTAAGCTCGAGGAAACTGATGTAAGGATGCAACTCTCTGAGCCATTCACACCTGATGATGATTTCATGTTTGGATCACGGCCTATCGTTGAGCCTGAACCAAACCAAAGTATATCTAAGGAATCATCACTGTCCTTCGATGAGGTAAACTATTCTCTCAAGAGTCAAGAACCGAATTGGATTTTTCTTCAAGACTTGGATTTTAAATATATAATCTTGCCTGCTTGTGTTTATATATTACAGGACGTAAATGCAGGTTCAATGGTTGAGGACGAAGCGACGAGTGAACTCTCTGTACGTTTTCACCCAAGAGGGTCCTCTTCACCATCTATTCCTCAACTTATCAGCATTGACCAGCTCATGGAATCTGCAAGTGCAGACCGTATTCGACATAAGTTAGAAACTGGTTGATGTAGATATTGTATCTTCTTATCATTGGTTGGTTCATAAATTTGTTATTTAGGCCCTTGAGGTGGCGGCTGGTCAAGTAGTGGTTGTCTCATCTGTCTCCACTTCTCCGCTTCCTTACAATACAATGACAAACCGCTGCGAAACCTTTGGGACTGGGACGACACAGAAGATCTCAAAGTGGTTGGCCACCGAGAACAGCCAGGTGAATGGGCTCTACAGAAATTCATTAGAGGAGTCATGTGCGTTTGAAAAGGTATCTTTCAACCTTCAAAGCAGACAGATATTAATATTGCATCTAAAGAAAAACTACTTCAGTCTCGCTACACTTAATGTACTCTTGTCCTCAATAATGAAGAGAAAGGTCTTAACTTTATGATCCCATATGGCCTAGTCAAGAAAAACGTTGAAACTCTTTATCATTTGAGAAAGGTCTTATAACATATGATTATTAATGTTATACAGGTAACAACAGAAGATAATAGGAGAGAATCTGGTGTGCAGCATATGAGTATTACCTATTGTTAATATTATCTGCTGAGGTCTTATCTCTGCCATCATCATTGGCCCTTGCCACCGTCATCTATTAACATGAGGGCCAATGAAGCCTCTTGGTACGTCTCCAGAGCTAATGACGTTTCTGTCAATCGCACCTCCACGGTTGAAAAACATAGGGCTGACTTCTATTCTGAAAAAGGATTGATGAATTAGCCATTTTAGAGGAATATAGACACCGCCTTGCAGAGATCGAAGAAGAAAAAGACTCTTTGATTCATTGTGGAAGAAACACCAAACCCTAAATTTTTTTGCGGCTGGTCTCGATGTCTATGAAACGTAGAGTTTAAGATATCTCCTTACTGAAACGCTGAGTTTTGTCTACAGAAGACACGTGTCGCCTGGACAGAAGCAAACTTTGTGACCTGGAATCTAAGTGTCTCTCTCAGGAGAGAGAACACAACTTTATAATAATAGATTGATATATAAAGTTGTCTACTCTCGAGAGAGACAAAGGAGTGGAATCGAGCTCTCCTGGAGAAGCTACTACCAAAGCTATCTGAACACATCCTGATGCTACGACCTAGTCTCACGAATGCGCCTGACTCCACTGTCTGGACACAAACAAAGAACGGCATTTACTTAGCAAGATCAGGTTATCACACTACCCAAGTCTCTAATATCCAATCGACATTAATACTCTTGGATGAAGAGACTTGGAACTGGCAGTGGAATATCTGGGATACACCGCTACTCCCAAAACTCAAATTTTTCTTATGGAAATGTGCAAGAAACTGCTTACCTACAGGAGATAATTTGCTTAGAAGGAACATCCCAAGGAATAATAACTGTGTGCGGTGTGGAGCTCCGGAGACGCTTCTCCATGTTCTCTTCCTCTGCCCTTATGCTACTGAAGTGTGGAAACTCTCCCCGTGGACATCTAGCTTCAACTCATCCCAAAGCTCTTCCTTCCAAGAGGAACTCCAGACCTCTCATCGACGTATTAACCTTCCGCCGGTGGGGATTGTATCCAACATCTTTCTCTGGATCTGTTGGTGTCTATGGCTGAGTCGCAATCAATTGATCTTTGAATCCAAGACCCTGTCACAACAACAAACAGTTAACAAAGCAATTGTATCTTGTAAGGAATGGGAGTATGTTCAAGACTTCATACCTAAGCCAAACCAGATCAAAGCGACGCATCTATTGCCCACACCGCCGATGATCGATACTGTCATATGTCATACTGATGCAGCTTGGAACAAAGAACATAAGGTCACCCTGACTCATCTGAAGTGTCCAGAGGCTCATCTATCCAAACTGTGGCTTCTCCTCTCATGGCCGAGGCCCTAGCGATAAGGGAAGCCCTCGCGCATGCCGCTGCTCACCACCACAAACATATCTGGCTACAATCAGATTCTCAAGGGCTGATCACAGCCATCAAGTCGAATCTCCGATCGATAGAGCTCTATGGTGTTCTATCGGATGTCGATTCGATGTCATCGACGAACTTTGATTCTGTTTCTTTTTCTTATGTTTCTGGATCCCTAAACGGGCATGTAGACTCTCTGGCTAAGGCTTGCCTTTGTATGAACCTGTTGGGAGTGGGCATGTAAAACTAGCCCTAAATTTTCTAATTTATTTACACTTTCGTGCCACTGAAAATTAAATTAAACTACCTATTTTAATGCTTGTCTTTTCCACTTAAATTAATGAGTTTTCCTTAAGAGAAAAAGACAAAAATAGCACTAAATCAAGTTTTTGTTCCCAAACTAGCACTCAAGATCAAAAGTCACAAAAATAGCACTTAATGTTTTATCAAAAGTCACAAACTTAGGATCTAGAGTTAAAGGGTGGGGTTTAGGATTTAGGGTTTAGGGTTTAGGGTTTAGAGTTTAGAGTTTAGGGTTTAGGGTTTAGAGTTTAGGGTTTAGAGTTTAGGGTTTAGGGTCTAGGGTTTAGGGTTTAGAGTTTAGAGTTTCGGGTTTAGGGTTTAGAGTTTAAGGTTTAGGGTTTAGGGTTTAGGGTTTAGAGTTTTTGTGATATAAACTTCGAAAGGTGCTATTTTGGAGATTTGCCATTTCCTTAATCAAATTTAAATTTAATGTCATTAAATAAAGGAAAAAAGACAAAAATAGCACTAAATCAAGTTTTTGTTTCCAAACTAGAATAGCACTTAATGTTTTATCAAAAGTCACAAACTTAGGGTTTAGAGTTAAAGGGTGAGGTTTAGGATTTAGGGTTTAGGGTTTAGAGTTTAGGGTTTAGGGTTTAAATTTTAGGGTTTAGGGTTTAAAGTTTAGGGTTTAGGGTTTAGAGTTTAGGATTTATGGTTTAGAGTTTAGGGTTTAGGGTTTAGGGTTTAGGGTTTAAAATTTAGGGTTTAGGGTTTAGATTTTAGGGTTTAGGGTTTAGAATTGAGAAATGAGGTTTTGGGTTTAAGATTTCAAATTTTGAAAAATAAACTTAGAAATGTGCTATTTTGGTCATTTTAGTTTTTGAGTGCTATTTTTGTGATATAAACTTAGAAATGTGCTATTTTGGAGATTTGCCCTTAAATAAACCTATATATTTTAATGTTTGTCTTTTCCAATTTAATTAATGAGTTTTCTTTAGTGAAATTTAAACTTAATGTCATTAAATAAACCTAAAAATACTGTCTTATAGTAGGTTCTTCTGTTCGATCTGAGGTGTTTCGGCGGTTATGAGATGGTGAGTGATGGTTTGTTTCCGTCGAAGACCCAGTGATGCGTTTGTTGGTTTGAACAGATCCGGATCTTCTTTCTGGTGCGCGGTGCAGTACTAAGCCGGCTCTGATCTAGGGTGCTAATTCTTCCATCGGATTTGTTGAAGCTTTGCTCAGGCATGTCTCTTTGGATCCTCGTTGTCGTCAATCAACCTCGCTCCTGTTCCATTTGCTTCAATGGTTGAAGCGGTTCTATGCGGCGCTTTATTCCTCCTTTTGAATGAGTCCGGTTTGGGTAAGGGGTTCTCTTCGATCCCATGGGTTTAGCTACTCTGCTTTGATTTTTCTCAAGCTACAGGTTAGCTCAGTATTATGTAGTTCTCTTTTGAAGTGTCTTGTTTCTAGCTTATGGCTTCTTTAAATCTCTTGGATGATGGCTTCTCTTCGATCAACTACAAGGGTGGAATTGGTTTGGCTTCAGCTCTGTATGATTTACCTAGTGAAGGTGTTGTGCTCCTGGGGGAGCGACGGTTTTGTCATTATTTCCGGATCCTTATGGAGCAACGGTTTGTGTCGATTTGCTTCTACCGCGATTTTTTCGGAGCAGGTTTTTTTTTTTCTTCTTAGCTTAACAAGCTAATGCTACTGTTAGGCCATCAAAGTTCAAAATTGGTGGAATTGATCTTTTAGATACGGATCTCCAGCTGGTTTCTTCTCAAGCTGCTACTGTGGATATTAGAAGAACCAAGCTGTTTGAAAAGTTCGTTTATGCTTTAATAGTTTGTCCCCTAATCTTGGATCTTTGATGGCAAACATGCTACATAAAGCTTCCTTCTTTCATGCCGGAGAAAGGAGCTAAGCTCATCTGATGATTAGAGTTTAGAGCATATATCTCTCGATAAAAATGGTGTTGCTACGAGCATTGCTATCAGCGTTACGCGGGTTCATCGCTACCAATCTTATCTTGCGACTTGGGTCCCCACTAGCTACTAATCCACTATCCGAACAGAGGCTGTCAATGGAGTCTCCATGACTGGTTGACGAGCCTCTAGCATGTTTCCTTTGTTCATGCTTTGTTTGGGCACCTACTGGTGTTCTTTATTTTCTGTTTTTT
>NC_027751.1:8918579-8925791 GCF_000695525.1 Brassica oleracea var. oleracea
AGGAAACAATAAATTTAAAATTTATAAGAATATAAAGATATAGAGATTCCAACCAATTGCCTATATTTGCGTATGATTTTCGCATAATAAGCTTCAAATTGAACATTGAAAAAGATATAGAGGTTTTTTTTAATCTTTTACCGACACAGAACTTAAAAAAAACGAAGAGTTAAAGGTAATTTTTTTTTGTTACACTTCTCGGAAAAAAACGGTTACAACATGAGCTTTCATAATCTGGCATTTTAACATATTAATGTTATGGACATTTAATAATTATCTTGACGAAAAACAAAGACTATAAATAATTTATTATTAACAAAATTATGAAATTATTTACAATTTGATGACTAATTCATCACCTTTTTTATATGTTAAATTTTTCATAGATGTTTAAAAATCATTTTATTTTCTTTAAACATGTATAACTAATTTATAATCTTTTATGCCATACTAAGTCATGATATAATATTTCTTCATATTTTACATTAATAACCATTGTTTTTATATATCGTCTAGAATTCTCTAATTACGTCTATTTGTTCAATTTTGTATATGATATCGAATATTCATCATCAATAGATGGTTTAAGATGCCAAAAAATTATTTACTTGGTGAATTTAATACATCAAATATTACATATACATCATTTAGTTAAATAAATAACCATAAACCGAAAATTCATATCAGCGCTGGCGCGCGGATCAGAGTCTAGTTCTATATTTATTAGTGAATCGAGTCAGTTGCTAAAAAAAATAGATATATAGATAGATAGATATATCACATGTCTGCATACTCATTCTGAAAAAAAAAATCAAAATTAACTAAATCTATTAACCGATTTTATCTAATTTTGTTTAATTTAAATATTTTGAAGTATTTTTAAGAATTTGGTAGTTTAATATTGAGTTATTTGATTCATTCGAACAGTTTTAATACTTTCTAATACTTTTAGATTGTCTGGTTAGATTTCTCTTTATTTTTTTTGTCAATTTTCTTTTTGACAAAAATACATAAAAATACAACAATGAAAGTATGTTAATTATATTTTTATTCTATAGATATGTTAATTTAAATAAATAAAATTATTATTTTCGAAAAAATATATTAAATATTCTAAACTATTTTCAAAATTTTCGTGTTTTTCAACTTTTTTTTAAATCCATTTTTTTTATTTATTTTTAAAAAATATTATTTTAAATTTTAAATTCTTAAATTTTGTTTGACCAAAAAAAGTTCACACCTGAATCTAAAATCTAGACTCTAGATTAGTTAATTTTAGAGATATAAATATTTTTACTTTTGAAACTTATTTTGATCATTTTGGTTTTTGCAGATTATTTTTAAGATAGAAGTTTTTTATTACTGCCTTAGGATATTTCTCTAGATTTTATATATTTTGATATTTTATGTAGTATTTTTTGTTAGACTCTAGGTGATTGTGAATAATGGATACAACATTCCAAAGATCAAAAATATTGAAAGAGTATTCCAAACGATATTTTATCTCTTTAATAAAAACCCTAAATCAACCTTGGGTTTCAGACACCAACCAGTCCAATCCACTCATCATCTCGCCTCGCCTCGCCGTTTCTTCTTGATTCCGTAAGCTTCCTCTTCTCCCCTTCCTCAACTCAAATCTGACTTTCGATTTATAAATCTCCAATAATGCCATGATTTGGATTCAATTTCAAGCTCGGATGAGATCTCCACTCTCTGAACTAAAATTAATTCATGGCGGCTTAGCCCCATCCGTTTATTATAAATTCTTCCACAGCTCGCGTAAAATGAGAGACGTCAAAGTGAAAGCTAATTCTTCTAAGTCAACGCATCAAGAAGAATCCCTGAGCGTTAAATCAACTCCCGAGATCGAGAAAAAGTACGTCCACCGAGTCTACGACGCAATCGCTCCGCATTTCAGCTCCACGAGGTATGCCAAGTGGCCTAAAGTCGCCGCCTTTCTCGAATCATTACCTTCCGGATCCGTGATTCTCGACGCCGGCTGCGGGAACGGCAAGTACCTGGGGCTGAACCCGAACTGTTTCTTTATAGGGTGCGACATAAGCAACCCTCTCATCAGAATCTGCTCGGAGAAAGGCCAAGAAGTTGTGGTCGCAGACGCTGTCAATCTTCCTTACAGAGATGGGTTCGGTGACGCGGCGATCTCAATCGCGGTTTTGCATCACTTGAGCACGGAGGAGAGGAGGAAGAGCGCTGTTGAGGAGCTGGTTCGGGTTGTTAAGCCTGGTGGGTTTGTGCTCATCACGGTTTGGGCTGCGGAGCAGGAGGATAAGTCTTTGCTTACTAAGTGGACGCCGTTGTCTCCCAAGTATGTTGAGGAATGGGTCGGGCCGGGTAGTCCGATGGATAGCCCTTGTGTGAGGAACAACCCGTGTTTTGGTCTTGAGAGTATTCCGGAGACTGACGTGAGTGTAAAGGAGGAAAAGGATAAGGACTCTGTTGAAGTGTTGTTGGAGGCTGTGGAGATGAATCATCAGCAAGAGTACTTTGTTCCGTGGCATTTGCCTTACCACCGTGCTGAAGTCAGTGGTGCATCTGCTTCTGCGCTTGCAAGTGGGCTTGCGAAGAAAGACGATAGAAAAGGAGCTGTTGTGTACAATAGATACTACCACGTCTTCAGTGAAGGCGAACTTGAAAGGTTGGCGTCTGGAGTAGGCAATGCAATGATAGTTGATAGGTTTTACGACAAGTCCAATTGGTGTATTGTTCTTCAGAAAGAAGCTTTAAACCAAGATCATTGAAACCAACCAGACTCTTTGGCTTCACACTCAGTTTTACTTTCTTTTTTTCTCCGTCTTTCGGAAATTGGAACTCCATTGCAGCCACCATTGGAGGTTTTTCCATATGTAATACAAGTTTTTTTTTTTAATATGGTTTTAGTTGAGATTCTGTGGCAGCTCATTTGTTGTTCAATTGTTGGCTTTAAGGCTTTGTATTATGTGTAATGTTTGAGTCTACATTGATAAACAAAAAAGGAAGAAGAAGAAGAAAGCATTTGTGCTTCCTCAGTTTCAGTTCAAAATCGAATTGATTGTTGAAATGGTTGACGTGCACAAGAACATGCCACAGTGCAATCAGGTAAGATTAAAAAAGCTTAAGGGGCTTATGGGCCTTGAATAACTGTTCCAATATATTTACTCTCTCTCTCGCTTATCCCAACCTCCAAAATTCAAATTCGCTCGTCTTTTCTCTCTCCTCTCTGGGTCTCGGCTCTCTAGCAATGGCGCTTTCTGCAGCTTTCAAGGAGAGACTAGATCAAATGGAGTTTACCAGAAACCAGCGACTTCATCTTCTCCAGGTACCAAACAATCCATCCATCAATTACACGATCCACATATCTTCTCTTCCTTCGATTGAATCATCGAGTTGTCAATGTACGCTACTGATTTCAACAACCTTCCGAGTGTGAGAAAGTAATAGAATCGCTTCATCTCCGTTTCAACGGAGATCTCTGGTTGATGATTATCTGTAGCTTTAATTTTGATCGAAATCAAACAGATCATACTGTGTATGTTGATTAGGCGGAGAAAGAGCTACAAGTGGAGAAATCACAGATACTAGCAACCAAGCACGCAAGCATACAATCAATAGAACGCAAATGTTTGATGCTCGACCAGAAGATCGTTTCACAAAACCTCAAGATCACGCTTCTCAGATCTACCATCCAAGATCTCGATTCCAAATACCACTGCTCTGTTCAGCAATTGAGGTTGATATCCACTCTCTGACTCTGTTCTTGGTTTTTGGATAGTTACGATGATATCAATCAATGTGTTGATCGCTGAGCTTTACAGGACGCTAAAAAGCGAGGTTGAAGAGTTAAAGGAGTTAGACCAAGAGAGGGAAAAGTATTACGAGCTGAAATGCTCTGAGATGAACGAGTTCATGCAAAATGTGGAGCGGTTCAGATCAGAGAAACGGTTACAAGTCGAGAACTTGAGAGACCAAGTCAAGGAGGTATATAAGTATATGTATGAACATCTTTCAATGCGTTCAGTTTTGGATTTGACTAAAACATTGTGAAGTTTAATTATATCATCAACCTCTGGGTTTTTCCAGCTTAGCTCAACGTTTGAGGAAATACATCACAAGAACAATTATCTGAGGAACACAAATTAAAGGTATGATGATTCCTCTAATCATCATATCATGAAGCGAGGTGCAAAAGCATATAAACACGTTTGCAGGTAAACCATATGGATTATATGTTATGATGATTCAAGGTTTGTAATTTGATATGAAAAAAATAAGCCATGAGAGTCCACTTAAAACCTTGCCCAAGAATATGGATTTAGTACATAGTGCATCAAACAATAACATCTAGAGATTTTTTAACGTAAAAATCACCACCAACCAAAACATCATCACACCACTCAACTTTACCCCAAATCTCCTTTCCTTGACGACGTCTTTCTAGCGAAATCTCCGCACACCGGATAACTTTTGTTCTACCTGTTGTTTTCGGAAAAAACATAGCCAGTTTCCCGCCGTAGCTCCCAGTGTAAGACCAGGCTGAAAATCTCGCATCAGCCAACAATTCTTCCAAACCATTCACCATTCACCACTACCCAACTACTCCCTTTTGGGTCATAAGCTCTCAGCACCTCCCAACTATAATCGAAATAATACAATATGTCATCAACGACACGCGCATTCCTCCACTTGAATCTTGTCAGTTTCCCATTTTCTCTCTTTTGGATCGTAAACAAAGCTGTAAGAAGGATCCCTCATGTACATCTTACCGGCCATAACCACACACTCACGAGCCCACAGGTAACCACTCATTGTCTCTGGCGTTGTCTTCTTAGGCTCCCACATTTCTGTTTCTGTATTGAACACCGTCATGACCATCTTCGTTGGGTTGTTACAGTATCCAGTTACATATATTTTCCCGTCAATGATGTCAGCAACTGAAACAGACATGGTTACATTCATGCTAGGCAGGGGGTGCACCGTTTGGTATCTACAGTCAATGCTTATCGCATTCTGTGGAACTGAGTTAAACCTACCAAACACATATATCCTTGACCCCACCGCGACAAAGCCTCCCTTGCTAGGCATATTGGAAAGCGAAGGGAAAAGGACCAAGCTGTGATTGCCGTTGGCTTTCGGGCAGAGAGCATACAACTGGTAATTACCGTTTTCTCTGCTACAGAGGACAACATAGAGAGAGTGTTCCGTGCATCCTAACAATGATCGTCTTGCGTATAGCTCATGGGAGGTAACAAGTGATCGGAAGTGCTTGGAAACAAGGGAGAGTTTTGGATAGTAGCATCTCCGTACACGCGCTAATATGTCAACGATAATTTCTTCGGGAAGTGATGGAATCAGAGACTGCGGTTCTGAATATTGCTCCTTCTTTGACCTAGTTTTAGACGACATCCTCAAACTGTCCTCCAATATGGGAGAGAAACGCACAACAACCCTAACTTTAGGCTCATTAAAATTAACTGTCGGAGCGAGAGAAGAAAGCCCGAAACACTAATTTAGTTTATATAGTTTTAATCAAATACACAATATAACATGTTTCCTATTTTAAATGGACCAATAGTTAGGGCTTTGTGTTTTTTTTGTGAATGATATTTATCTCAAACATAACAAAGACCCACAAAAGGTAGATTACATATCCGATAAACTAGAAACTATAACTCCAAAAGCATATAAACACGTTTGCATTGCAGGTAACCATATGGATTCTTTTTTTTTTTGTCACTGAACCATATGGATTCTATGTTATGATGGTTCACCTTACATGTTTGATAATTTGATATGACAAAAACAAGATTAACCGGCCATGAGAATCATGGTTCTTTGGTTTTTGGATAGTTTTGATGATATCAATCAATGTGTTGATCTTTAAATATTATAGGACGCTCAAGAGCACGGTTGAAGAGTTAAAGGAGTTTAGACCAAGAGAGGGATAAGTATTAGGAACTGAAATGCTCAGAGATGAACGAGTTTGCAGTAAGTCGAGAACTTGAGAGACCAAGTCGAGGAGGTATAAGTATATATGAACGTCTTTAAATGTGAATCATAAAAGAGTTTTAAATATTACTATTAACGTATGTTTCTCAGCTTATCTCAAAGTTCGAGGAAATTCATAACAAGAACAATTATCTGAGGAACACAAATCAAAGGTATGATTCCTCTAATTATCATCATGAAGAGAGGTGCAAAAGCATATGAACACGTTTGCAGGTTAACCATATGGATTCTATGTTATGATGATTCAACGTTTGTAATTTGATATGAAAAAATAAATAAGCTTAGAAAGCCATGAGAATCACCAAAACCTTGCCCAAGAATGGGGGAGTTCATGCATCAAAGAATAACATCTAGGGTTTTCACAACGAAAAGATATCACTACGAAACAAATCATCATCACACCAATCAATTTTACCCCAAATCTCACTTCTTCCCTGGTGGTGCCTCCTTTCCAGTGAAATCTGCGCAGACCGGATACCTTTTATCATACGATCTTTAGAGAAAAACAAAACCAGCTTCCCATCGCAACTCCCAGTGTAATACGATTCTGAAAATCTGCCTTCAGCCACCAATCTTTCCAAATCTTTCCCCACTACCCAACGACTCTTTCTTGGGTCATAAGCTCTCAACACCTTCCCACCACGAGTATCAAAGTAATACAATACGTCATCAACCACCCACCCACCCTCCCACTTAAACATATTCAGCCTCTTGCCTGTCTCCCATTTACTCTCCTTTGGATCGTAAAAAAAGCTGTTACGAGCGTCCCTCGTGTACATCTTACCAGCCATCACCACACAACCATAGGGCCGACCTATCATAGTCTCTGTCGCAGATATTTGTGTTTCTGTATTGAACACAGCCATGACCATCTTCGCCGATGTATCCCATGGGATTTTAGTATATCCAGTTACATATATTTTCCCGTCAATGACGCCAGCAACTGAAACATTCATGGCTGCATTCATACAATGCACGAGGCGCACCGTTTGGAATCTACAGTCAATGCTTGGAATCGGCAGATGGTGGTAACGGTTCAACATATCAAACGCATATATCTTCGAGCCCACGGTGACGAAGCTTCCAACGTGGGGCACATGGGTAGGCCAAGGGATAAGGACCAAGCGCACTACAAGAAAACAACGATATTGTGACGGACATATATTGTGACGGACATTCCGACGGAAAATGAAATCCTCGGAATATACC
>NC_027751.1:8925891-8936895 GCF_000695525.1 Brassica oleracea var. oleracea
AACGAGGTGTTCCCGAACATTCAAGACCTGTAGTTTTTTTTTTTTTTACCAAAAACTCGGAATTTTTTATTTTTATTTGTAGAACTTTGAATTATCTAATATGTTTTCAGTTTTAATTTTAATTTTATATTTTCGAATTTAAATTTCACAAATTTTAATTTAATCGAAATTCCGAGGAAAAGCACCCTCGGAAATTTCCGACGACCTTTTCCTCGGAATAAGTCGTCGGAATTTTAAAAAATAAATCCGAGGGAATGTTCCTCGGAATTTTCCGAGGGACTACGTTCCACGGAAATTTCCGATGCAAATTCCGAGGAAGATTTCGTCAGAACTTCCGAGGATTGGACCATCGGAATTTTCCTCGGAATATACCGAGGAAGTCCTCCCTCGGTATATTCCGAGGAACTTTCCGACGATTTAGTGGTCCTCGGAGTTTCCTCGGAAATTCAGTTCCTCAGAATTCCGTCGGAAATTTCCGAGGGATTTCCGAGGAGTTATTTCCGACGACTTTTTCGTCGGTATGTCGTCGGAATAGCCTTATTCCGACGACATACCGACGATTTTTTCCCTCAGTATGCCGCTGTTTTCTTGTAGTGGGAGGTCTAGAAGCTTCATCCCTTCATCATGGTCACCTGCGAGCAATTTAAGTATTGCGTACAGGTAATTAATTACCTTTCTCATAGTTATGATGATATCAATCAATGTGTTGATTGTTGAGTTTTACAGGACGCTAAAGAGCGAGGTTGAAGAGTTAAAGGAGTTAGACCAAGAGAGGGAAAAGTATTACGAGCTGAAATGCTCTGAGATGAACGAGTTCATGCAAAATGTCGAGCGGTTCAGATCAGATAACCGGTTAAAAGTCCAGAACCTGAGAGACCAAGTCAAGGAGGTGTAAACATCTTTAAATGTGAATCAAAAACCCAGTGTCTAGTTTTGGATTTTAATTATATTTTTTGAACATGTTTTTCTCAGCTTAGCTCAACGTTCGAGGAAATTCACAACAAGAACAATTATCTAAGGAACACAAACTAAGGTATGATTCCTCTAATCATCATATCATGAAGAGAGGTGCAAAAGCATATAAACACGTTTGCAGGTTAAACCATATGGTTTATATATATTATATGATGATTCAAGGTTTGTAATTTGATATGAAAAAAATAAGCTTAACTAGCCATGAGAGTCCACTTAAAACCTTGCCCAGAAATATGGATATAGTACATAGTGCATCAAACAATAACATCTAGAGATTTTTTAACGTAAAAATCACCACCAACCAAAACATCATCACACCACTCAACTTTACCCCAAATCTCCTTTCCTTGACGACGTCTTTCTAGCGAAATCTCCGCACACCAGATAGCTTTTGTTCTACCTGTTGTTTTCGGAAAAAACATAGCCAGTTTCCCACCGTAGCTCCCAGTTTACGACCAGACTGAATATCTCGCCTCAGCCAACAATTCTTTCAAACCATTCACCACTAGCCAACTACTCTCTTTTGGGTCATAAGCTCTCAGCATCGCCGAAACAGAATCGTAGTAATACAATACGTCATCAACGACACACGCATCCTTCCACTTGAACTTATTCAGCATCTTGTCCGTCTCCCATTTACTTTCCTTTGGCTCGTAAATATAAACAAAGCTGTTAATATGATCCCTCATGTACATCTTGCCAGCCATAACCACACACTCACCAGGCCACAGGTGGTTACTCATTGTCTCTGGCGTTGTCTTCTTAGGCTCCCACATTTCTGTTTCTGTATCGAACACCGGCATGACCATCTTCGTTGGGTTGTTACAGTATCCAGTTACATATATTTTCCCGTCAATGATGTCAGCAACTGAAACATACATGGTTACATTCATACTAGGCATGAGGTGCACCGTTTGGAGTCAATGCTTATCGCATTCTGTGGAACTGACTTAAACCCACCAAACACATATATCCTTGACCCCACCACGACAAAGCCTCCCTCGCGAGGCATTTTGGGAAGCGAAGGGAAAAGGACCAAGCTGTGAGTGCCGTTGGCTTTCTGGCGGAGATCATACACCTGGTGATTACCGTTTTCTCTGTTACAGAGGACAACATAGAGAGAGTGTTCCGTGCATCCTAACAATGATCGTCTTGCGTATAGCTCATGGGAGGTAACAAGTGATCGGAAGTGCTTGGAAACAAGGGAGAGTTTTGGATAGTAGCATCTCCCTACACGCGCTAAGATGTCAACGATGATCTCTTCGGGAAGTGATGGAATCAGAGACGGCGGTTCTGAAGATTGCTCCTTCTTTGACCGACATCCTCAAACTGTCCTCCAATATGAGAGAGAAACGCACAACAACCCTAACTTTATGCGAGAGAATAAAGCCCTTAACACTAATTTAGTTTACATAGCTTTCATCAAATAAACAAATACACAATATAACATGTTTCCTATTTTAAATGGACCAATAGTTAGGGCTTTGTGTTTTTTTTGTGAATGATATTTATCTCAAACATAACAAAGACCCACAAAAGGTAGATTACATATCCGATAAACTAGAAACTATAACTCCAAAAGCATATAAACACGTTTGCATTGCAGGTAACCATATGGATTCTTTTTTTTTTTGTCACTGAACCATATGGATTCTATGTTATGATGGTTCACCTTACATGTTTGATAATTTGATATGACAAAAACAAGATTAACCGGCCATGAGAATCATGGTTCTTTGGTTTTTGGATAGTTTTGATGATATCAATCAATGTGTTGATCTTTAAATATTATAGGACGCTCAAGAGCACGGTTGAAGAGTTAAAGGAGTTTAGACCAAGAGAGGGATAAGTATTAGGAACTGAAATGCTCAGAGATGAACGAGTTTGCAGTAAGTCGAGAACTTGAGAGACCAAGTCGAGGAGGTATAAGTATATATGAACGTCTTTAAATGTGAATCATAAAAGAGTTTTAAATATTACTATTAACGTATGTTTCTCAGCTTATCTCAAAGTTCGAGGAAATTCATAACAAGAACAATTATCTGAGGAACACAAATCAAAGGTATGATTCCTCTAATTATCATCATGAAGAGAGGTGCAAAAGCATATGAACACGTTTGCAGGTTAACCATATGGATTCTATGTTATGATGGTTCACCTTACATGTTTGATAATTTGATATGACAAAAACAAGATTAACCGGCCATGAGAATCATGGTTCTTTGGTTTTTGGATAGTTTTGATGATATCAATCAATGTGTTGATCTTTAAATATTATAGGACGCTCAAGAGCACGGTTGAAGAGTTAAAGGAGTTTAGACCAAGAGAGGGATAAGTATTAGGAACTGAAATGCTCAGAGATGAACGAGTTTGCAGTAAGTCGAGAACTTGAGAGACCAAGTCGAGGAGGTATAAGTATATATGAACGTCTTTAAATGTGAATCATAAAAGAGTTTTAAATATTACTATTAACGTATGTTTCTCAGCTTATCTCAAAGTTCGAGGAAATTCATAACAAGAACAATTATCTGAGGAACACAAATCAAAGGTATGATTCCTCTAATTATCATCATGAAGAGAGGTGCAAAAGCATATGAACACGTTTGCAGGTTAACCATATGGATTCTATGTTATGATGGTTCACCTTACATGTTTGATAATTTGATATGACAAAAACAAGATTAACCGGCCATGAGAATCATGGTTCTTTGGTTTTTGGATAGTTTTGATGATATCAATCAATGTGTTGATCTTTAAATATTATAGGACGCTCAAGAGCACGGTTGAAGAGTTAAAGGAGTTTAGACCAAGAGAGGGATAAGTATTAGGAACTGAAATGCTCAGAGATGAACGAGTTTGCAGTAAGTCGAGAACTTGAGAGACCAAGTCGAGGAGGTATAAGTATATATGAACGTCTTTAAATGTGAATCATAAAAGAGTTTTAAATATTACTATTAACGTATGTTTCTCAGCTTATCTCAAAGTTCGAGGAAATTCATAACAAGAACAATTATCTGAGGAACACAAATCAAAGGTATGATTCCTCTAATTATCATCATGAAGAGAGGTGCAAAAGCATATGAACACGTTTGCAGGTTAACCATATGGATTCTATGTTATGATGGTTCACCTTACATGTTTGATAATTTGATATGACAAAAACAAGATTAACCGGCCATGAGAATCATGGTTCTTTGGTTTTTGGATAGTTTTGATGATATCAATCAATGTGTTGATCTTTAAATATTATAGGACGCTCAAGAGCACGGTTGAAGAGTTAAAGGAGTTTAGACCAAGAGAGGGATAAGTATTAGGAACTGAAATGCTCAGAGATGAACGAGTTTGCAGTAAGTCGAGAACTTGAGAGACCAAGTCGAGGAGGTATAAGTATATATGAACGTCTTTAAATGTGAATCATAAAAGAGTTTTAAATATTACTATTAACGTATGTTTCTCAGCTTATCTCAAAGTTCGAGGAAATTCATAACAAGAACAATTATCTGAGGAACACAAATCAAAGGTATGATTCCTCTAATTATCATCATGAAGAGAGGTGCAAAAGCATATGAACACGTTTGCAGGTTAACCATATGGATTCTATGTTATGATGGTTCACCTTACATGTTTGATAATTTGATATGACAAAAACAAGATTAACCGGCCATGAGAATCATGGTTCTTTGGTTTTTGGATAGTTTTGATGATATCAATCAATGTGTTGATCTTTAAATATTATAGGACGCTCAAGAGCACGGTTGAAGAGTTAAAGGAGTTTAGACCAAGAGAGGGATAAGTATTAGGAACTGAAATGCTCAGAGATGAACGAGTTTGCAGTAAGTCGAGAACTTGAGAGACCAAGTCGAGGAGGTATAAGTATATATGAACGTCTTTAAATGTGAATCATAAAAGAGTTTTAAATATTACTATTAACGTATGTTTCTCAGCTTATCTCAAAGTTCGAGGAAATTCATAACAAGAACAATTATCTGAGGAACACAAATCAAAGGTATGATTCCTCTAATTATCATCATGAAGAGAGGTGCAAAAGCATATGAACACGTTTGCAGGTTAACCATATGGATTCTATGTTATGATGGTTCACCTTACATGTTTGATAATTTGATATGACAAAAACAAGATTAACCGGCCATGAGAATCATGGTTCTTTGGTTTTTGGATAGTTTTGATGATATCAATCAATGTGTTGATCTTTAAATATTATAGGACGCTCAAGAGCACGGTTGAAGAGTTAAAGGAGTTTAGACCAAGAGAGGGATAAGTATTAGGAACTGAAATGCTCAGAGATGAACGAGTTTGCAGTAAGTCGAGAACTTGAGAGACCAAGTCGAGGAGGTATAAGTATATATGAACGTCTTTAAATGTGAATCATAAAAGAGTTTTAAATATTACTATTAACGTATGTTTCTCAGCTTATCTCAAAGTTCGAGGAAATTCATAACAAGAACAATTATCTGAGGAACACAAATCAAAGGTATGATTCCTCTAATTATCATCATGAAGAGAGGTGCAAAAGCATATGAACACGTTTGCAGGTTAACCATATGGATTCTATGTTATGATGGTTCACCTTACATGTTTGATAATTTGATATGACAAAAACAAGATTAACCGGCCATGAGAATCATGGTTCTTTGGTTTTTGGATAGTTTTGATGATATCAATCAATGTGTTGATCTTTAAATATTATAGGACGCTCAAGAGCACGGTTGAAGAGTTAAAGGAGTTTAGACCAAGAGAGGGATAAGTATTAGGAACTGAAATGCTCAGAGATGAACGAGTTTGCAGTAAGTCGAGAACTTGAGAGACCAAGTCGAGGAGGTATAAGTATATATGAACGTCTTTAAATGTGAATCATAAAAGAGTTTTAAATATTACTATTAACGTATGTTTCTCAGCTTATCTCAAAGTTCGAGGAAATTCATAACAAGAACAATTATCTGAGGAACACAAATCAAAGGTATGATTCCTCTAATTATCATCATGAAGAGAGGTGCAAAAGCATATGCTCAACTCTCACTACCATTATTAAAACATTTGACCCATATCTGGAAACCTTAGAACTCCCATGACCAAAGTAAATCCTACTATAGGTAAGCCCACTCCAACTTGCAAGAAACTTGTACCACAACCTCTCTAACCTTCCCAAGCCAACTGCCATCTCTTCTGTAGAACAAACCATGAACAGAACTTTCATAACACTCCTCTCCACAGCTACCTTGAACCACACCCTCTCAACCACTTGCTTTCCAAAATAACCGAAACCTAACGCCCTGTTCATCTCCAGTTCTGCTTCCTGTAACTGGTTTGAAGAGACCAGTTTAGGAGCAAGCCTCATAATACCCTGACCAAGCCAATCGATCCAAATCCCTAACCAGCTACCCGAGAAAACTCCTACACCAATGTTCCCATTATATAACCTGAAGTGATAGCAAAACTCAAGTAAAACTACACCAGTAACCAAAAGCGCTTTGACGTCTTGCTCCATCGGGTTCATGTACCTCCCTATCAAGGTCTTGGAATAACTCTTAATCAGGTCAGAGTTATCGGAAATATTCAGTCGTTTTCGGTTTCCTTCGCCATTATTCATATCACCGCCATTCCCAAAAAGCTGACTTTGAGTCATCCTCACCAAAACCAGAAGAAAACAGATAATATTGTTAAACTTTTGAAAGAATAGATTGGAAGGTATGATGCTACACTCAATACTCTCACGACCTCTTTTATATTGGCTCCCGAAACCCACAACCTCACGTAAAGAATCCAAACCATGAATGCAATATCCTCCATCAGTGATTCGAAAAATAAAAATCTCAGATTCAACAAAACCAGCCAAACTTTCCAAAAAACCACCAAAAATCAAATACAGTAACCCAATAATCCCCTCATCATAATGAATCAATCGGATCTGATTAACCCAAATCTCTAAAACAATCGAGGGAGGTCTCGCGTTGATGATAACGAAAACCGTACCTCGAATATCTTGTACAAGATCCTATGGATTCCGCATCCCTTTCGAAGAGCTTGGTGAATCCCGAATCCTGCCAGTCCCGACCCGAATAAACCCTTGCAAATCCCCAATTAACCTTTTTTCCAAGATTCCTTTTGGAATCCATATCCTTATGATCGTATCTTTCCGATAAACACCCGATTGAGTCCTTGAATCCCCGGGAATACCCGGATCCCATCCTTCAAACATCATTTTATTAAAATATTAAGATATAAAATTAAAAAGATATATAATTAATTTATTTTATTTAATAATTTAAAAATTATGTTTATATCGAAAAATATTATTTTAAAATAAATTTTATAATTAAAATATCTATTTTTAAAAATAATTCTTCACATTTAAAATAAATTAAATTATTTAAATTAAGTTATATAAATTAAATTATATTTTAAATGTGAAATACTATTCAAAAAAATATATTTTTATTGTAAATTATTATTAAATAAAATAAATTAATTAATTATATATTTTCCTTAATTTCATAAATTATAAATGCAAATACTCTTCTAAAAGCTTCATTTGAGAGCATTGGCCAGAGAGTATTTGTATAGCATTAGCATTTAGTAAATGCTTCTCTAAATGCTTTTATAACAATTGTTGATTGGATAATGTAGAGCATAATGCTAATGCTAATGATCTACCAATCAAGGCCTATCTTAAGATGGTTCACCTTGCATGTTTGTAATTTGATATGAAAAAAAACAAGCCATGAGAATCATGGTTCTTGGTTTTTGGGATAGTTATGATGATATCAATCAATGTGTTGATCATTCAAATACTCAAGAGCAAGGTTGAAGAGCTAAAGGAGTTAGACCACGAGAGGGAAAAGTATTACTCCCTGTGGATTTAAATGTATGATGTTTAAGGTTTTACACACATACTAGAATAAGACATGCGCTTTGTGCATGGTAAATTTATATGAAAATTATTTAAGAAATATCGTATGGAAAAAAAATTATATTATTGATCTAATTAATATATTTGGCTCTTAAAAAATTTTTAAAACATTTTTTTTGTTAATTACATAATTTGTTTACTAATAAACTGATTTCATTTTTAAAAATATTTTAGGTCAAAAAATTATTTATCGCAAAAAACCCTAACGTTTAGGCCGAAGAATCTCACGCCTACTATTTGGTTACAATGAAACTATGTCAGCTCGGTTTTATATCATGATTTAGCAATTTAAAAGTTAATTATGGTTATGAGAAGTTTACGTTCACGTGTCAATCATATCCATCTTCGAAATTTTTCTCCTTTTTGTGTCATTTTGGTTATTGCTCGATATAAATATTAATTTTTGAATTTATTCTCATTTGTTTCTTTTATTTTGGCATGAGATTTAGAAAATGTTTAAGATTCAAAATTATTAAAGAGATACATACTTAGGTTAAGATCTGCGCCTTGTGCAGAATAAATACTTATTTTACATTTTTCTGCATATTATGAAATAATAAAATAATAATTATATATTAAATAACTAAGAAATCAGTTACTATTATGTAATAAATTGGCTTGCACATATAAATCAAATGACCGCTCTTGTTTATTCGCAATCATTTTAGAATAAATAAATCAAAACAATCAATTTTATCTATCGTATATGATATATAATTAAATTTAAAACGATATGAAATATATATATATATATTAACATAAACACTTATTAAAATAAAATTATTTATTTCTAAGATTTTATTATCATTGTATCTTATTATAGAAAAAAATTTAAATATTGATCACAAAAGTTTATGTGAGACTTTCCACAGTTTTAGAAATTTATACTCATTTTGAAAAATTCAAAATACAACATATACAAAAAAATCTAAATTTTTAATATATGATTAATGTAATTGTGTAATTTATTTTAATAGTAAAGAATTAAACGAAAATGATAGAAAGCATACAGATTATTAGCAAATATTCATTATTTAAAATAATTAATTACTATATATATCATAATCACATTAGGTAATAATATATTAATAGTCACATTGCTTTAGTTAATATCATATTATATCATATAGTTGGTATTAAATATTTTTAGTGAGATAAAAAAATCGAATTGGACCAACATGTTTTTCAATTTTAATGTGAGGCTGACACGTAAGACTAATTAACTACCTAATTGATTGACACATATGCAAGAAGTTTTTTTTAATTATTACAAAATTGAGATTATATCTTTTCAAATGTTCTTCAATTAATATATAGGGGATTAAGAAACAATAAATATACTATTTTAATTGTTAATTTTTGGTTATATCAATAAAGTTTTACCACTCATAATTTTACTTTTTAATTTAAGTTTAAATTTTAAAAATAAATATATTAATTATATCTAAAAACATCATATATTTGTATACAAAATAAAAAGATATAACATCTTACATTCGTATCCGGAGGGAGTAAAATCTAAGTATATATGAACATCTTTAAATGTGAATCATAAAAGAGTTTTAAATATTACCATTAACGTAGGTTTCTCAGCTTAGCTCAAAGTTCGAGGAAATTCATAACAATAACAATTATCTGAGGAACACACAAATCAAGGTATGATTCCTCTAATCATCATCATGAAGAGAGGTGCAAAAGCATATGAACACGTTTGCAGGTAAACCATATGGATTATATGCTATGATGATTTCAAGGTTTGTAATTTGATATGAAAAAAATAAATAAGCTTAGCAAGCCATGAGAGTCACTAAAACCTTGCCCAAGAATGGAGAGTTCATGCATCAAAGAATAACATGTAGAGTTTTCGTAACAAAAAGATCATCACTACGAAAAAAAACATCATCACACCAATCAATCTTACCCCAAATCTCACTTCTTCCCTGGTGGTGCCTCCTTTCCAGTGAAATCTGCGCACACCTGATACCTTTTATCCTACGATCTTTAGAGAAAAACAAAACCAGCTTCCCACGGCAACTCCCAGTGTAATACGATTCTGAAAATCTCCCTTCAGCCACCAATCTTTTCAAACCTTTCACCACTATCCAACTACTCTTTCTTGGGTCATAAGCTCTCAACACTCCCACCACGAATATCAAAGTAATACAATACGTCATCAACCACACACCCACCCTCCCACTTAAACATATTCAGCCTCTTGTCTGTCTCCCATTTACTCTCCTTTGGATCGTAAACAAAGCTGTTACGAGCATCCCTCGTGTACATCTTACCAGCCATCACCACACAACCATAGGGCCGACCTATCATAGTCTCTGTCGCAGTTTCCCATATTTGTGTTTCTGTATTGAACACAGCCATGACCATCTTCGCCGATGTATCCCATGGGATTTTAGTATATCCAGTTACGTATATTTTCCTGCCAATGACGCCAGCAACTGAAACATCCATGGTTGCATTCATACAATGCACGAGGTGCACCGTTTGGAATCTACGGTCAATGCTTGGAATCGGCAGATGGTGGTAACGGTTCAACATATCAAACGCATATATCTTCGAGCCCACAGAGACGAAGCTTCCAACGTGGGGCACATGGGTAGGCCAAGGGATAAGGACCAAGCGGTGATTATCGTTGGCTTCCAGGCAGAGAATATAAGGATTGTGAGAAGTGGTTTCTCGGTTAGAGAGGGCGACATAGAGACGGCGTTCCGTGCATCCTAACAGTGATCGTCTCGCGTATAGCTCGTGGGAGGTAACAAGTGATCGGAAATGCTTGGAAACGATGGAGAGTGTTCGATAGTCGCACCACCGTACACGCGATAAAGATGCGTTGATATGCCTTGAATCTGGATATTACATCTAGGCGATGGATGTTACATCACGTACATCATACCGACTCGGTTGCATCAAGAGCGTTGCATCAAGTTATTATGGATGTTACATCTGATCATCTGATCGTGGGCTTAGGCTCATGAGTCCGTATAGTCTATGGTTTTAGATGTGAGATGCTACTATATATATCTTGTATTCGAAGTAACCCTAAACTTGCACTTTGTAAGCTCAATATTGCCGACGTAGCCCTAGGG
>NC_027751.1:8937036-8937561 GCF_000695525.1 Brassica oleracea var. oleracea
CTTCAGTCTTTGGCAGATTAAGATGCAGGCGTTGTTGAAGCAACAAGGCATCTGGGGACCATTGTCAGGGAAGAAATCTGAAGCAGCTGATTTGGAGGCTCTGGAAGAGAAAGCGTTCTCAACAATTTTGTTGTGTCTAGCAGACGAGATTATCATTGAAGTGTCGGATGAGAAAACAGCTGCTAGTTTGTGGCAGAAGTTGGCGAGTGTGTACATGACAAAATCTTTGATGAATAAGCTACTTCTGAAGCAACGCCTCTTCGCCTTGCGTATGCAAGAAGGTATTGAGCCTCGCGACCATCTTGACAAGCTGAATTCGATATTACTGGAGCTGCGTAACATCGATGTTAAGGTGGAGGATGAAGACGCGACACTAATCCTGTTGGTATCTCTGCCGAACTCCTTCGAGAACTTCGTTCAATCGTTCATTGTTGGCAAAGATACAGTGAAACTGGAAGAAGTTAGGTCGGCGCTTCATAGTCGGGAATTGCACCATAAGGCATCCAGACCATAAGGCATCCAGCT
>NC_027751.1:8937592-8940144 GCF_000695525.1 Brassica oleracea var. oleracea
TTGTTTGTCAGTGGTGTGAAGGGACATGGGAACAGAAAGACTTCGAAAGATAGGAAGTCGTTTCCAAGGGGTCCTAAAGCATCTGATATTTGTAACTATAGCAAAGAGAAGGGACATTGGAAGTCAGACTGTCCCAAGATGAAGGAGCAGTAGTTTGGGTCTGTTGCAGTAGCCGAGGATGAAACCAAGTCTGACGATGACATCGCTCTTGTTGTGCACGGACACACACACTCTTCTGATGTGTGGGTTCTTGATATGGGAGCATCCTACCATATGACACCGAGGAGAGAGTGGTTTTCAGAGTACACAGAGGTACTTGACAGCAAGATTAAGATGGCAAACGAGTCTGCAAGATTGTTGGGATCGGCTCAATCAAGCTCAGGACACATGATGGTAGATTCTGCACATTAAACAAGGTTAGGCATGTTCCATCAATGACGAAGAATTTGATATCCGTGAGTCTTCTGGACAGGAAAGGATTCAAATATTCGGGTGGCGATGGAGTTTTGAATGTCTATAGGGGTTCTGATGTGATTTTGAAGGGTTTCATGAACGGTACTCTGTATTTGCTGAAGGGTAAAACGGTTATCGGTTCAGCAAATGTTGCATCGCCAGAGATCTCAGAGGAATATATGACTAAGCTATGGCATATGAGCCTTGGACGTATGGGTGATCGTGGGATGCAACATCTGTTGAAGCAAGATCTGCTTCATTCTGATATTGGTTTGGAACTCTGCTCGAAAGAGTTTAAATAGTTTTGTAAGGGTGCAACATCTGCCAAGCATCTTACAGACAGGGGAACACCACAGCGGGATGGTGTTGCAAAATGGATAAACCAGATAATGCTAGAGAGAGCGATGTGCATGTTCTCGAGTGCTGGTTTGGAGAAGCGGCTTTGGGCTGAAGCAGTTAACATGGCATGCTACTTGATAATTTTTGGTCCCCACACAGGCATCGAGTGCAGGATACCTTCTGAGGTGTGGTCAGGTAGATCTGCTGTATATTCACTTTTAAGAGTGTTTATGGGCTACGGTGATGGAATCAAGGGATACATGGTCTGATCTCCATCAGAAAATCGAATGTTTCTAAGCAGGAATGGTGTCTTCGATGAAGCATCTATGGTTAGAAGCTCAGGGTCCAGTTCAGAAGCAGAAAAGGGTAGCACTGATAAACAGGTGGAGCTGCAAGATGATCATGAAGTGATCGATGTGCTGGCACACACAGAAAATCAAGAGGAGCGTGTAGAAGATGTTCGTTTGGAGTCTACGAAGATTCAAACGCTTGATGTTACAGAGCGTAGCATCGTGAAAGATCGACCAATAAGGGTTGATGTCAGACCACCAGAGAGATATCACTTTGATGATATGGTGGGTTATGCATTTCAGGTTGCAGAGGAAGTGGATGCGTCATCCACTTACATGGAAACTGTTTCTAGTCCCAAGTCTGAGAAATGGCATGGTTCAACGAGAGATGTGGAGTCTCATCAGAAGAATCATACATGGGATCTTGTCACATTACCATCAGGGAGAAGGGATGTTACATGCAAGTGGGTCTTCAAGATAAATGTTGGAGCATCATCGGTAGAAAGAGTTAAGTATAAAGCTCAGGTTGTTGCAAGATGGTTCAGTCAAAGAGAGGGCGTAAAATACAATGAGATGTTCTCGCTTGTGGTCAGAGATACTTTTATTAGAGTGTTGCTAGCGCTGGTAGCACGTCAGGACTTGAAGCTTGAGCAATTTGATGTGAAGACAGTGTTTCTTCATGGAGAGCTAGAGGAGATATACATGACTCAGCCAGATGGTTGTCGAGTTCCTGGAAAGGATGACTATGTGTGTACGCTTCGGAAGTCACTTTGTGGATTTAAGCAGTCTCTCAGACGATGGTACAAGAGATTCAACAGCTATATAATCAAGTTGGGCTACATCAGAAGTCCTTTTGATTGGTGTGTTTACGTGAGTAAGTTTAAGGATGCGACGTTCATCTGTTTGGTACTCTACGTGGATGACATGTTGATAGCTGAAGAGAAGTGTGACATCGAGGAGCTGGAGCTTCTGAGTTCTGAAGTTGAGATGAAGGACTTCGGTGCATCAAAGAAGATTCTAGGGATGGAGATCTTCAAAGATATGGAGAAAGAGTTGTTCTGGTCACAAAACGCCTACATCAATGAGGTGTTGACAAGGTTCGTGATGTCTTCAGATGAACCTATCAGTATTCCGTGCACTGCAAATGTTCATCTCACAATGTATATGGTTTAGCCCGTTGGGCATCATGCCCGTCGGGGCATCTGGTCCGCAAGGACATCTGGCCCGTTGGGGCATCTGGTCCGTAAGGACATCTGGCCTGTTGGGGCATCTGGTCCGCAAGGACATCTGGCCCGTTGGGGCATCTGGTCCGTAAGGACATCTGGCCTGTTGGGGCATCTGGTCCGCAAGGACATCTGGCCCGTTGGGGCATCTGGCCCGTTGGGGGATCTGGTCTGCAAGGACATCTGGTCCGCAAGGATATCTGGTCCGTTGGGACGTCTGGTCCGTTGGGACGTCTGGTCCGTTGGG
>NC_027751.1:8940213-8946386 GCF_000695525.1 Brassica oleracea var. oleracea
GGACATCTGGCCCGTTGGGGCATCTGGTCCGTTGGGACAATGGTCCGTTGGGACATCTAGTCCGTTGGGACATCCGGCTGATGACGAACGTCTGGCTTTAGTTGAGCATCTGGCCGTTAAAGGACGTCTGGTCCGTCATGGCAACACATCTGGTCCGAAGGGACATCTGAGGCAAAGAGAGCGATGGTACATTTGGCGTTGAAGAACACATCTGGTACATTTGGCGTTGATATCGCATCTGGCACTTGAAAGTGCATCTGGTACATTTAGCGCTGATGGCGCATCTGGCGCAGAGACACGCATCTGGTACATCTGGCACTTGAAGGTGCATCTGGTACATCTGTTATTGGGAGGATCAAGTCAAGGTGGAGATTTGTTGATATGCCTTGAATCTGGATATTACATCTGGGCGATGGATGTTATATCACGTACATCATACCGACTCGGTTGCATCAAGAGCGTTGCATCAAGTTATTATGGATGTTACATATGATCGTGGGTTTAGGCCCATGAGTCCGTATAGTCTAGGATTTTAGATCCGAGATGCTACTATATATATCTTGTTTTCGAAGTAACTCTAAACTTGCACTTTGTAAGCTCAATATTGCCTCCAATAATAAGATCTCTCTTTTCCCGTGGACGTAGCCCTAGGGGTGAACCACGTTAAATATCTGTATCGTAGTTACATCGTTTTTATTCATCTGTTTCCGCATTTGTTCCTTCTCACGTCCGTCACAACAGATGTCAATGATGATGTCCTCGGGAAGTAACGAAATCAGAGACGGTGGTTCTGACGATTGCTCCTTCTTTGACGACGACATTGTCAAACTTATCCTCCAGAGAGAAAATCACAAAAACCCTAACTGTAAGCTCATTTAAAATAGCTTTTGGAGAGAGAAGAAAACACAAAAAGCCAAAACATTAGGAGCAACCCCAACGGTTTGATACCGTCAAAGGATCTAAAAAAGAATAAAAAATATATTATAGTTTCACAATTTTGTTTTGATTTTTTTTTTAATAGATGAAATGATAGTTCAATGACATGTGTCATTTAAAGTTTTTAAATGGTTCTTGAAATGTTTTTAGAACTTTTCATCTTTCTCTTTATTCTTTTAATTTTTTTTTCTAAGCTATTAATTAAATTAGAATACTATTTTTATCTACTGTTAAAATGTTGTCATTTTAATTTTTGACCTATTTTATTTTTCATTAACATATAATATATAACTTTGAGAATTCTGTTACATTAACATATATTTGTTTTAATAATTTTACTAACAACTAAAAAATTACAAAGATCACTACTGAACATAAACTTGATGAAATAAACCAAATATCACTACAATCTCGCAGCTTCCTATATTATAACAAAAACTTATATTATTTATGAGATGTATTCTGTTTATCCCACATATATAATTTCCAAATCAAAATTTATTAATATGAAATTAAATATTCGTAATATAAGTTAAACATACGATTATTTTTACACAAAGCAAAAAATACAAATCTCAGAGTATTCTCACAACATATATTGTTATTATATTTGAACACCAAACCTATATTATTAAAGACCCAAATAACCAAACAAAAAGCAGATGACTTTAACGTTAAATTTGATATTTTGTGTGCTGTAAAAAAGATACTAATCCACGTTCTACGACGAGTACTATCCTAGTTTATTTTGTGAACTATACCAGCAGCCCATAGTTGGAGCTGCTCTAATAATTTTTGGGCTTAGATAATTCAAAATATTTTTTCTAATTTAATTATATTTCTTTAAATTTGAAAACTAGAACCTTAATTTATACTCCCCCTCTTTTTAAAAAAGAAAATTTGTTTTATATTTTAAAGGTTTTATTTTTGAAAAATCTAAAGAATTTTTTTTTGAAAAATCTAATGTGGAGAAAAGAGCTACAAGCAGGCCCGTCCCTCTACTAAGGCACATGAAGCATTAGCTTTAGGCCACATAATATAAAGTAAATTATAGGTCAAAATTTATGAAGTTGTTTGTAGGTGAAATGGATAAACAAGTGAAGTACAACTTCTATATTTGGGGTTCGAGTATTATTACTACCATTGTTTTTAATAATTTTAGATAAAAGTTACGTTAGAATGCCACATTTTCTGACAGGCTTTAGGCCACGTAAAAGTTTGGGACGGCACTGGCTACAAGTGGAGAAATCACAGATTCTAGCATTGAAACACGCAAGCATACAATCCATAGAACGCCAATGTTTGATGCTCGACCAGAAGATCGCAACTGAGGTTGATATTTACGCTCTGTTCTTGATTTTTAGATAGTTATGATGATATCAATAAATGTATCGATTGCTGAGTTTTACGGGACGCTAAAGAACGAGGTTGAAGAGTTAAAGGAGTTAGACCAAGAGAGGGACAAGTATTACAAGCTAAAATGCTCAGAGATGAACGAGTTCATGCAAAATGTAGAGCGGTTCAGATCAGAGAACCGGTTACAAGTCAAGAACCTGAGAGACCAAGTCAAGGAGGTATAAGTATATATTGAACATCTTTGAATGTGTTAAGTTTTGGATTGACTAAAACATTATGAAGTTTAATTATATCTTCAACCTCCGGGTTTTTCAGTCTAGCTCAACGTTTGAGGAATTACATAACAAGAACAATTATCTGAGGAACACAAACTAAGGTATGGTTCCTCTAATCATCATGAAGATAGACGCAAAATCATGTAAACACGTTTGCAGGTAACCATATGGATTATATATGTTATGATGATTCACCTCACATTACTTGTAAGACAAGATTAGTACTTAGTAATTTGATATGACAAATAACAAGCTTAACTAGCGCATGAGAGTCCACTAAAACCTTGCCTAAGAATATGGATAGTACTTAGTGCATCAAACGATAACATCTAGAGATTTTTTAACGTAAAAATCATCACCAACCAAAACATCATCACACCACTCAACTTTACCCCAAATCTCCTTTCCTTGACGACGTCTTTCTAGCGAAGTCTCCGCACACCGGATAGCTTTTGTTCTACCTGTTGTTTTCGGAAAAAACATAGCCAGTTTCCCACCGTAGCTCCCAGTGTACGACCAGACTGAATATCTCGCCTCAGCCAACAATTCTTTCAAACCATTCACCACTAGCCAACTACTCTCTTTTGGGTCATAAGTGTGAATGTTTAGAGATAGAATGTGAAGATGAAACTTATGCTTTATTAATGTTCAACTTCAGGTTTACAAAGAGCGTATATATATAAAACGAGGAAAGCCCTAAAGGGCAGGAAGCATGATGAAGGCATGATGATTAGTGACACGTCAGGGCTCGCGATCCCAGAGCTCCAAATCTGTTGTGTAGCTGGATTTGGCTCTGCACCTTTACCGTACAGCGACCAGCTGTCGTCTCTATCTTCTTACCGTTAGATAGGACAGAGGAAAGAGACAAAACGGATAAGTCGAAACTAGGTCTGGGCTCTGGTTTCACTTGGGCTTGAGACACTAAAGCCTCACTGTGTGATATGGGCTTTGTGTCCTTAATACACCCCCTCAAACTTGGCGTAGAGACTTGACGCGGGAGGAAGCTCTACGCCAAGTTTGTAACGCAGATCAAAGTAAGGTTTCTGAGGCAGAGATTTCGTAAAAACATCGGCAATCTGAGCAGACGTTGGGATCTTCTTCACTATAAGAGCACCCAATGCTACCCGCTCCCGAACATAGCGAAAATCATTGTCAAAATGTTTGGTTCGGTTGTGCTGCGTCGGGTTAGCTGTGAGATAGCAGGCTGAGAGATTATCACAATATAACTCCGGTGTGACAGGTTGAGGCAAACCCATTTCTCCAAGCAAACAAGATAGCTATTTAAGCTCTTCAGCTGCATAAGACATCGTACGATACTCCGCTTCTGTGGAAGAACGTGAGACTGTAGGATGCTTCTTCGCCGACCAGCTGATGATGTTTGTACCAAGAAAGGTACATAAACCGCCTGTAGAACAGCTTGTATCCCGACAACCGGACCAGTCACTGTCGGAGTAAGCTCGGAGCGTGAAATCAGTAGCGCCAGTGAGATTGATACCAAACTGTAGAGTACCCTTGATATAGCGCAAAACTCTCTTAAAATTGGTGAAGTCTGCGATGGTTGGAGCATGCATCTTCTGACAAACAAAGTTAACTGCGAACTGTATGTCAGGTTGAGTCAACGTCATATACTGCAGCTTCCCTGCTAGGCTACGGAGGTAGGAGGGATCTGAGAAAACTGTGTCTTGACCAAGCACTTGATTCGGACGAAGAGGCAAAGGAGTCGCCATTGTAGCACAATCAATCATCCCAGCCGTAGTGAGAAGATCCATGGCGTACTTCTCTTGACACAAGAAGACTCCCTCGTCGTGGAAGTGTGCTTGAATACCTAGAAAGTATTGTAGACTTCCCATGTCGTTCATACGAAACTCCTTGTTCAGCCCTTCAAGCAACTGCTGAACAAGTTTGTCGTTGCTCCCAGCCAAGAGCATATCGTCGACATATAAAAGAAGGTACATTGTATCTTGACCATTCAAGTAAACAAACAGGGACGGGTCCTGTGTTGTGCATTTGAACCTAAACTCCAGCAAAAATGAACTGAATTTATCGAACCAAGCGCGTGGTGCCTGTTTGAGTCCATATATAGCTTTCCGGAGCTTGCAGACGTAGTGAGGATGAGACGAATCTTCGAAGCCAGGCGGTTGCTTCATGTACACGGTTTCATTAAGATCACCGTGCAAAAACGCATGCTGAACGTCGAGCTGTTTGATGGACCATTTCTTGACTGTTGCAACGTGAAGAACCGTTCGAATCGTAGCTATGCGGACTACCGGGCTGAACGTTTCGAGGTAGTCAATGCCTTCTTTTTGTTCATTACCACGAGCAACTAACCGAGACTTCAATTTATCAAGAGTGCCATCTGAGCAGAGCTTGGTCCTGTGAACCCAACCACAATTGAGAGGCTCAACGTCTGCAGGTGGAGGGACAAGATCCCATGTGTGGGCTACTCGATGATTCTCCATTTCAGTACCCATGGCATTAGTCCAACCTTCATCTTGTAGCGCTTGCTTCAGTGTTCTTGGAGTGGGATAGTTTGATTTTACAGTAAGCAAAGCGTACCGTGGGTTGGGCTTCATGATACCGGCTTTTGCTTGTGTAGTCATTGAATGCGTAGGTAGAGATGCATATTGTTGAGCATCCACGACGGGTGCAGCAACCAGAACATAACTAGTTGGAGAATCGAGGGGAGGAAAATCATCGTCAGAGAAGATCGAGTCCTCCGAACCAGAATGCTGCTCTTCTTCAGTCACTGTAGGAGTCACAACAGAGACATTAGACTGAGCTGGATTTGGAGGAAGATCCGGTGGAGGTATTGAGAACTCCTCTGGAGGAACCTCATCAACCTGAGTGAAACCAGATTGCCAAGCAGTCAGAAGAGGAGTAGTAGAGGAGCTTTGAAACTGTCTGTAGACATCGTCATAAGGGAACGATTGTTCATCAAATAAGACGTGTCGAGAGATGTAGACAGTCTTTTTGGGAGGATGATAGCATCGATATCCTTTGTACTTGTCATTATACCCCAAGAAGACACAAAGAAGAGACTTTGGGTCAAGTTTGTTGTGGGTATAAGGCTTCAAATGCGGAAAGCACTTGCAACCAAACACACGGAGAGCAGTGTAAGTAGGTGATTGTTTCATCAGAACCTCATAAGGACTGACATTGCCTTGCAAGACAGAAGAGGCACTACAAGAAAACATCGGTATTCTGACGGACATTCCGACGGAAAATGAAATCCTCGGAATTTCCCGAAGAATTTCCGAGGAAATTCCGAGGAAACCCAAAATTTGGGTTTCCTCGGAATTTCCTCGGGATATACCGACGGAATTCCGAGGAAACATCAATCCGTCGGAATATTCCGAGGAAATTCCGACGAACTAGTGATCGATCGATGCGTTTTTGGACATAAATACATCGATCGATCCGTTTATAAAAAAACATTCGAGATTTTGAAACCCCAAACACTAGTTCCTCAGAATTTCCTCGGAATATTCCGAGGAAATTCCGAGGAAATAGGGTTTTTAAACCGAAAACAACGTTTTGCGGTTTGAATAACACCTATATAACCCTTATTAAGTGTCTTACGTTCATTATGAAGTCAAAAATTTGTTC
>NC_027751.1:8948165-8953140 GCF_000695525.1 Brassica oleracea var. oleracea
ACTATTTTGTATTTATAAAAAGATGATTTCATATTTATAAAAATATTTATATTTATTAAAACTAATTTTGTATTTATAAAACATTTTTTTATTTATAAAAACTATTTTATTATTTTTTGTATTTTAAATATGTTTTCTATTTCAATTTTAATTTTATATTTTTGAATTTCAATTTAAAAAAATAAATTTATAATTTTTTTTTTGAATTTTGGAAATATTCCGAGGAAGTGTATCCCTCGGAATATTCCGACGAGATATTCCTCGGAATATTCCGAGGAATTTCCGACGAAAAAAGTCTTCGGAATATTCCGAGGAAATTCATTTCCTCGGAATTCCGTCGGAAATTTCCGAGGGATTTCCGAGGAAAGATGAATTTCCGAGGAGTTATTTCCGAGGACTTTTTTCGTCGGTATGTCGTCGGAATAGCGTTATTCCGACGACATACCGACGATTTTTTCCCTCAGTATGCCACTGTTTTCTTGTAGTGAGGGAAGAAGATTCGTAAGATAATTTTCCGTAAAGAAAGCTTCAACCTAAAGAGAACGAGGCACCTTACTCTGAAACATTAGTGTCAAACCCAGTTCTGTAATGCTTCTGTGCTTGTGTTCGGCAAGTACATTCTGCTGAGGCGTATGCGGACAAGACAGCAGTTGACGAATACCGCAGCTAGAAAGATGACTGAAAAATGCTTTGCTTGTGAATTCACCGCCACCGTCACACTGAAAGCTTTGTATCTTACTGCCAAACTGAGTCTCAACCATTTCTTGAAAGCCACGAAATACAGAGAAGAAATCAGACTTAAGCCGTAGAGGGTAAAACCATGTATATCGTGAGTGATTATCAATGAAGATCACATAATATCTGAAACCTTGAGTCGAAATTACAGGTGAAGGACCCCACAAATCACAATGAATGCGTTCAAGACACTTATTTGACACAAACTCAGAAGAAAGAAAAGGCAGTCTAGTTGATTTTCCCAATCTACAAGCATCACACATCTGTGAGCTCGACTTATTAATAACGATGGCTTTAGTTGCAGAAAGCTGTTGAAGAACTTCCTTGTGAGGATGACCAAGCCGCATATGCCACACCTCATCACTTGTTGCTTTCTGTCTGATGGAATAGTAAGCCATAAACTTCGAGTTCTCCAACATGTAAAGATCCTTATGTCTGCTTCCTCTGGTGAGGAGCTGTTGAGTCTGCTTGTCCTTCACAATCACACCGTCACAGTCAAACTCAATAGCACAGGGGTAGTCAGAAGTGAGCTTAGACACAGATAATAAGGATTTAGTTATTCCAGGACAAACAAGAAAATCAAGCAGTGGTATGTTACCTCTTTCACCAGACAGAACAGCAGAGCCTATGTGAGTAATGGGAAGAAACTCACCATTACCTACGATGACAGAATCATCACCGTGATAGCGCTGAGCTGACTGGAGATGAGCGTGAGAGTTGGCAATGTGAGACGTTGCGCCAGAATCAGCATACCACTCTTGACCAAACTGCACATTGTTGTCAGAGATCCTGATAGCAGCAAGAGCCGTGTTGTAGTCCTCAGGCTGATAGCCATGATCAAAACGCTTGTAGCACTTATAGGCAGAGTGACCAAACTTGTGACAGATCTGGCATGTGGGACGTGCGTTAGCATCGGAGGAAGAGCCATTGTTGATTTGCTGACGGAAACCTCTTCCTCTTATTGAGTAACCACGTCCACGAGAAAAGCCAGAACGACCTTGACCACGACCTCTGTTGTTGTAGTAACCTCGTCCTGTGGAGAACACCTGATGTGGAGAGACCGTTGTGTTTGAAGTATAGGCTTGAAGCTTTTCGTCAAAGTTGGTGAGCTTTATCTCCACATCATCCAGAGTCAGACCAAGATCAGAGTCCAAAGCATTCTCGATGACCGCAACAATGGACTCATACTCTTGTCCAAGACCATTAAGCACGCCATAAATCTTCTCATTTTCAGGTACTGAACATCCAATGGAGTCAAGCTGGTCCCAGATGAGCGTAACCCCACTGAGATACTCAGACAAGGTCTTGCCTTGTTTAGAGACCGATTGCAGACGACGTTGGAGATCACACTTTCGTGAGGCAGAGATGTGGTTGTACTTCTTAGCGAGAGAGAACCAAACTTCCTGAGCAGTCTGAAGACCATAGACGGACCTGAGTGCTTCTTCAGAGAGAGAGCCAAAGAACCACGCCATAATCTTTTGATCATCACGAACCCACTTGACAAGCTCAGGGTTTGGAGCCTCGGTTTCAACCTCTCCAGTCTTGACTTGAATCGTTGGTGAGGGACGCAGAGTGCCTCCGGTGACATGACCTAACAACATCTGACTGCTCAGCCATGTCTCGAACTGAAGCTTCCACAGAAGATAGTTGGTGGAGCTTAACTTTAAAGTAACGCACTGATTGATAGTAAGAACAGCGTTATGAGGAGGATCAGGTGAGTCAGCCATGATTACTGAAGCTCTGATACCATGTGAATGTTTAGAGATAAAATGTGAAGATGAAACTTATGCTTTATTAATGTTCAACTTCAGGTTTACAAAGAGCGTAGATACGCTTATATATAAAATGAGGAAAGCCATAAAGGGCAGGAAGCATGATGATTAGTGACACGTCAGGGCTCGCGATCCCAGAGCTCCAAATCTGTTGTGTAGCTGGATTTGGCTCTGCACCTTTACCGTACAGCGACCAGCTGTCGTCTCTATCTTCTTACCGTTAGACAGGACAGAGGAAGGAGACAAAACGGATAAGTCGAAACTAGGTCTGGACTCTGGTTTCACTTGGGTTTGAGACACTAAAGCCTCATTGTGTGATATGGGCTTTGTGTCCTTAATAATAAGCTCTCGGCACCTCCGAAACAGAATCGTAGTAATACAATACGTCATCAACGACAAGGGAGAGTTTTGGATAGTAGCATCTCCCTACACGCGCTAAGATGTCAACGATGATCTCTTCGGGAAGTGATGGAATCAGAGACGGCGGTTCTGAAGATTGCTCCTTCTTTGACCGACATCCTCAAACTGTCCTCCAATATGAGAGAGAAACGCACAACAACCCTAACTTTATGCGAGAGAATAAAGCCCTTAACACTAATTTAGTTTACATAGCTTTCATCAAATAAACAAATACACAATATAACATGTTTCCTATTTTAAATGGAACAATAGTTTACATAGCTTATCAAATACACAAGATAACACTAATTGTGTTTTTTTCCTTTAATGAAATTTTCTCAAACATAACAAAACCCAAAAATAGATTACAAATCCGACAAACTACAAACTATAAGTCCAAAAGCATATAAACACGTTTGCAGGTATATATATGGATTTTATGGCCTTGATTGGTAAAGCTCCTGCGTGAGCTGTATGCTTTTATTAAACTGTTTAATAACATGATTGGTAAAGCAGTATGAGTATGATATTTAAAATTATTATAAAAATTAGTATATAATATATAATATATTTATTTTTAATGAATATATTTCTAATATATATATACATTAAATTTTTTTTTTTGTCATCTATTTTACAGACTCATATAGACTCTGTGAACCAAACTGGGAGATCTTGATCCATGTGAACTACAAAAGACATTTCTTTCCTAGTGCTACGGGCTAAGCTATCCGCCTGCTTGTTCTGCGTTCTTGGGACATAAATAATCTCTGCACAGGAAAAACTCTCCTTCAAGCTGTTTATAACCTCCAAATAACTTGCAAATGCTGGCCAATCCTCTGGTGTTGAAACCATCTTCACCAATTGAGAACAATCCGTTGCAAACGTAACCTGAAATTGTCGTAAGTTTTTCATACATTCCATTGCCCATAACAAAGCTTCCATTTCTGCATGAAGTGGAGAAAGGGACGCCCGGACATTCCTTGCACCCATCAAACCCGCAAATCCCTCTAGAGTACTATACCATCCTTGTCCTGAGAAAATATCATTGTCTTTCCAGGAACCATCCGTAAAACACCATCTTCCTGGGATTGACTGAAGAACCATTGCACCAACCTGTTGAAACCTCTTTTCATCAGTCAGAATTTGTGACTCAGCCCAAAGCTTTGATTCCGTATCAGCCAGTTTAAGGGTATTTAGCGGATTTACATCCATATTACTAAAGACTTTATTATTTCTTCCCTTCCAAATATACCATAGTATCCATGCAAACTGATGATCCTCCATCTGTGGAAGCACTCTCCAAAAAAGATGATCCATGTTCACAAAGAGGGAGCTTGTCGGAAACATATTTGGATTTGTTGGAATCTTTGAAAGAGCCCATGTCTGAAGTGCAGAAGGGCATTCAAAAAACACATGGTTGATTGATTTCTCCTCCGCACCACATCTTGCACAAACAATGTCTCCGGGTATCCTTCGCTTATGCAGATTTTTCTTGACTGCTATACACTCTGTCACCAATTGCCATAGGAAATGTTTAATCTTTGGTGGACACCGTATTTTCTAGCAATGTGCCTTCAAAATATCCACAGTAGGTCCAAACACTACTGGTGGTTTTTCCCTATCTGGATATATCCTTTCCACCTGATATCCAGATTTAACCGTGTATTTTCCATTATTTGTGAAATGCCATCCATCTTTGTCTGCCATCCGAGTCCTACTCAAAGGTATACTCTCTATTAATTTCACATCCTGTGGGTCCACCAAAGCCCGAATCGCCTGCGAATTCCATCTTCGCAAATGAGGATCAATAAGCGAATCCACTGTAAGGTCTGAGTAAAGATTGTGTTGATTTTTATTTGCTGGTCTCGGGCGAGTGGTTGGGAGCCAAGGATCATGCCATACAGATATGGAGGATCCTGTTCCCACCCTTTTGATTAGTCCTTTGCTTACCAGAGATCTAACAGAAACAATACTCCGCCAACCATAAGACGGAGAGTATGAACGAATCAGTTCCAGGGGTGAAGCATTCCTGTAATACCGACCTTTAAAAACTCTAGAAAATAGAG
>NC_027751.1:8954248-8969029 GCF_000695525.1 Brassica oleracea var. oleracea
ACTACCCAACTACTCCCTTTTGGGTCATAAGCTCTCAGCACCTCCCAACTATAATCGAAATAATACAATATGTCATCAACGACACGCGCATTCCTTATTCAGCATCTTGTCAGTTTCCCATTTTCTCTCTTTTGGATCGTAAACAAAGCTGTAAGAAGGATCCCTCATGTACATCTTACCGGCCATAACCACACACTCACGAGCCCACAGGTAACCACTCATTGTCTCTGGCGTTGTCTTCTTAGGCTCCCACATTTCTGTTTCTGTATCGAACACCGGCATGACCATCTTCGTTGGGTTGTTACAGTATCCAGTTACATATATTTTCCCGTCAATGATGTCAGCAACTGAAACAGACATGGTTACATTCATGCTAGGCAGGGGGTGCACCGTTTGGTATCTACAGTCAATGCTTATCGCATTCTGTGGAACTGAGTTAAACCTACCAAACACATATATCCTTGACCCCACCACGACAAAGCCTCCCTCGCGAGGCATTTTGGGAAGCGAAGGGAAAAGGACCAAGCTGTGAGTGCCGTTGGCTTTCTGGCGGAGATCATACACCTGGTGATTACCGTTTTCTCTGTTACAGAGGACAACATAGAGAGAGTGTTCCGTGCATCCTAACAATGATCGTCTTGCGTATAGCTCATGGGAGGTAACAAGTGATCGGAAGTGCTTGGAAACAAGGGAGAGTTTTGGATAGTAGCATCTCCCTACACGCGCTAAGATGTCAACGATGATCTCTTCGGGAAGTGATGGAATCAGAGACCATGTTTCCTATTTTAAATAGAACAATAGGTTCAGCTATTAGGGCTAGGCATGGGCGTTCGGATTTTCGGGTCGGATTCGGGCCGGTTCTTTTCGGGTCCGGGTCTTTCGAGTCCTAAATATTTAGATTCAATAGGTACTTATAAATTTTCTGTTCGAGTTCGGGTCGGTTTTTCTCGGATCCGGATCGGTTCGGGTCTATAATTAAAATACCCATAAAATATCTGTATTTTTTCGGGTCCATATCGGGTCCGGGTCGGGTTTGGGTATTTAAGATCTGAAAAAGATATGACATATCCAATTCGATCAAATTTAATTGATATTTGTCATATATATCTCAAATTTTACAAAATAACTTAAATGAAACTATTAATAATTAAAAGAAAACATGTTTTAGATATACATGTTTTTAAGCCGGGTACAAATCGGTTCTTATAGGATCGGGTCTATTTGGGTCGGTTCTTTTCGGGTCCGGATCTATTCGGTTCCGGTTCTTTCGGGTAAAAAAAATTAGACCCAAAAGATATTTGTAAATTTTCGGTTCGGTTGCGGGTCGGGTATTTTTGGGTCGGTTCCGGTTCAGATTTTCGGGTCCAGGTTAAAATGCCCAGGCCTAATTAGGGCTTTGTGTTTTTTCCTTTTTTTGTGTGAACAATGTTTTTTTTTAACTCTTGCGTAACTTTATTAATAGAACATTCGAAATGTCTAAAACCAAAACCATAACAACCAAAAGAATAAGCACATAAAGCAAAAACCTCCAGCGGGCACCGAGCATGAAACTCCACCCTCAACAACCAACGTCAAGTCAATGAATATCTGAAAGACCAGTCATCCCATTCTCTGCAAATCTGTTTCGAACATTTCCTTCAACCATTGGGGGTTACCCATCGCCACATAAGATTGGACCCTCTTCTCCCTTGTCACACTTTTTGCGATCGCTTGAGCACATCTATTAGCTCCCGACGAAACGACCAAAATTGTCCACTCCTGAAAGTTTACCAAAGATTTCTTCAGCTCAACACCTTGATATCTGAAAGCTGGCCAAGCTTTAGGCTTGGTTACCGCACCAACCAAATCTGCAAAATCCACTTGAAAGATAACCTTTGTCACATGATGGCTTTGCATTGATTCAATAGCCCATAACAAGACTAAGAATTTCGCATCCACGAAAGATTCAACATTTGCAAAAGCCCTTCTACTATGCAACAGAGTTTCTCCTCCACAGTTCCTTAAAACCCATGCTGCGCCGAGAGTCTTATTTCTTTTTGACCACTGCAAGCCCACGTTACATTTTAGAGATCCTGCGCTTGGCCCCTACCACCTGTTTCTAACACGAAGCTCTCTATTCCCAGCTTCATCCTCTTCATCCCTGCGTTTCTGAACTTCAAACCAGTGGCCAGAGTCCTCAATGACTTTTGCCATCGTGTCTTCCACCGCAAACTCCTTACCCTCGAATAAGAATAAATTCCTGTTCTTCCATATAATCCAAAGAATCCATGGAAACATACGACCAATTTCATCAGGAACTTTGAGGTATCTTGGCAGAAAGAGTAGATAGTTGAAGTTCTCAAACAGAGTCATGTTCTCAAAACCTCGTCACGGGAAGGGAAAATTTGACTGAGCCCACACAAGACGAGCAGCCGGACAAGTGAATAGCACATGATTAATAGACTCTCCCTCCATACCGCATCTTTGACAGCGTGGGTCTATCTTTAAACCTCTAGCCATCAAGCCATCATTGACAGAGAGAGAACTCGATAAGGCTTTCCACATGAAGATCCTGATCTTTGGTACTGTTTTCACCTTCCAGACTTTTTCCAAAAGACCCTGTATCGACGGTTGCGCTAAACATTCCTTTCGAGTCTCCGAGCTGTCTAGACAAGAAGCTAACCAGTACCCAGACTTCACAGTGTAACCACCCCAATGTGTATGTACCCACTCGTAGCTGTCTTTCTCTTCCAAGACCGGCTTCTGTTTTAGAATCCTTTCAACGTCAGGTGGGAAGAAACTTTCCTCCAGTTTTCCCCTATCCCATGACTTAGTTTGTGGATTAATAAGATCTGAAACTTTTAAATCCACATCAAAAAGGATTGGTTTACGTAAGGGAGCTATTGGAGACTCACTGAAAAGCCACTTATCCAACCAAACAGATGTTTCCTCACCACAGCCAATTGTCCTTCGTAGCCCTTTCTCCAGAAACTGACGACCAACCAAGATGCTCCTCCACGCGTACACAATGGAGAAAAGATAGGGGGACCAAGCAGGAGTGAGGGATCTTTCAAGAATTTTAGAGACTGTGTAAGTGTGTGTGGGATGACTGAGCTCAGTGGCTTGGGTGATAGCTTTACCTGGTCAGGAGTGCGGTGCAAGAAATACATCCAAATCAAACTTGATCTATGTTTTGGTAATAAAGAGTGAAAGCGCAATTATCCCCTTGCGATCCAAGTCTTCTTGGAAAGATTGGGATCTTTCAAGTTTGATAAGAGGATGGTTGGGAAGCAGAAAGTACGTGAATGCATTATGGAGGCATGGAAAAGGCAGAATGGGAATGATCAGAGATCCTTGGTAGAATGGTTTGGTAGTGTGCGCAGGAGTTTGGGTAGATGGAAAAGGGATTGTAGTAACAACTCAAAGGAAAGACTGTGTGGATTACGGTTTGATCTAGAGGCGGAATATTCATCTGGAGTACCTGATTGGGAGAAAATTAAATTTCTAAAATTAGAAATCTCTCAGGCTTTTAGAGATGAAGAAGAATTTTGGCGCCAAAAGAGTAGAGACAAATGGCTAGTGGTTGGAGACAACAACACCAGTTTCGTCCATGCTTCGGTTAAAGATGCGAGACAGAGGAACCAAGTATCAAAACTGGTTGATAACTCGGGACAAGAAGCCACAAGTGCTGAGGCGATGGGTCGAGTAGCTGTGGAGTATTTTACCTCTTTGTTCTCGTCAGGTGTTGGAGGAGACCTTTCAGATATCTTTGATGGCTTTCCAGCAAGGGTAACTGCGGAGATAAACCAAAAATTGTCAAGAGAGGTCTCTGACGTGGAGATACGTGACGCTGTTTTTGGCATCAAATCGTCAAGTGCACCAGGTTGGGACGGTCTAAATGGTTTGTTCTTCCAGAAGTATTGGGACATCATTGGCCCAGATATCACTAAGGAGATAAAAGCATTCTTCTCAACTGGCTCTTTCCCACGTGAATGGAATGTCACACAGTTATGTTTGATCCCTAAGGTGATAAACCCTGAGAGAATGGTCGATCTAAGGCCGATTAGCCTGTGTACGGTCATGTACAAAATCATATCGAGGATCTTCGTATCAAGACTGAAGCCGCTGCTGGAAACGGTGGTGTTGCCCACACAATCTGCGTTTGTTCCTGAAAGGCTGATATCTGATAATATTATTATAGCGCATGAGGTGGTTCATGGACTGCGTACTCATAGATCTATCTCATCAGAGTTCATTGCGATCAAAACGGATATGTCTAAAGCTTATGATCGTATAGAGTGGAGGTATTTGGAGAAGCTTCTGACTGTCATGGGTTTTGAGAAGAAGTTTGTTGATTGGATTATGTTCTGTGTTACTTCTGTCACATATTCGGTGCTGATCAACGGAGAGGAGAAAGGGAAGATAATCCCACAGAGAGGTTTGAGACAAGGGGACCCGTTATCACCCTTTCTCTTTGACTTGTGCACTGAAGGTTTATCCCATCTTTTGAACAAAGCAGAGAGCATGGGTGATATTGAAGGGATAAAGTTCTCTGAGGATGGCCCAGCGATACATCATTTGTTCGTTGCTGATGATTCGCTACTAATGGTGAAGGCTTCAGACGAGCAATGCACAGAGATTCGTAGGATCTTGAAAATGTATGAGGAGAGCTCAGGACAGATGATCAGCCTTGCAAAATCCTCTATAACTTTTGGTGCGAAGATTGAGTTGTCACGGAAGGTCAAAGTAAAAGAAATCCTTGGTATTGAGGCTGAAGGAGGAACCAGTAAATATCTTGGGTTACCGGAATGTTTCAGTGGATCCAAAGTGGAGATGCTTCAGTACTTCCAGGAGAAGATGAAATCACGCTTTCATGGTTGGTATGGACGGCTTCTCTCAGCTGGGGGAAAAGATATCTTGCTAAAAACCGTGGCTATGGCAATGCCAGTCTTCGCAATGTTGGTTTTTAAATTGCCAAAAACTACATGTAAGAATCTTACGAGTGCGATGTCGAAGTTCTGGTGGGATGTGCAAGAGGGAAAGTCTAAGATTCATTGGATCAGCTGAGAAAAACTCTGTATGGGAAAGAACCAAGGTGGAATGGGATTTCGGGACATTGAGAAATTCAACCAAGCTTTACTTGCGAAGCAAGGCTGGAGATTATTGATGGACCCTGATTCGCTTTGCGCACAATTCCTTCGCAGTAGATATTATCCAAATGGAAATTTCATGGAGGTGTGAACAATATTTATCTCAAACATAACAAACACACAAAAAGAAGAATATAAATCCGATAAACTAGAAACTATAAGTCCAAAAGCATATAAACACGTTTGCATGTAACCTTATGGACTCTATGTTATGATGGCTCACCTTGCATAATAGTAATTTGATATGACAAAAACAATAATAACCAGCCGTGAGAATCATGGTTCTTGGTTTTTGGATAGTTATATGATGATATCAATCAATCTGTTGATCTTTGAATATTATAGGACGCTCAAGAGCAAGGTTGAAGAGTTAAAGGGGTAAGACCAAGAGAGGGACAACTGTTACAAGCTGAGATGTTCTGAGATGAACGAGTTCATGGAAAATGTGGAGAGGTTCAGCTAAGATAACCGGTTAACCGAGAACAGTTTTGAGAGACCAAGTGTTTTTTTTTTTTTTGACGTCAAACGGAGAGACCAAGTCAAGGAGGTATATATATATATGAACATCTTTGAATGTGAATTATAGAACAGTTTTTAAATTATTATTATCAACATGTGTTTCCCGGCTTAGCTTAACTTTCGAGGAAATTCATAACAAGAACAATTTTCGGAGGAACACAAATTAAGGTATGATTCCTCTAGTCACCATTATGAAGAGAGGTGCAAAAGCATACAAACACGTGTTTAGGTAAACCATATGGATTATATGCTATGATGGTTCCCGTGACGTTTAGTTGTTAGATTTATGGGTTAATTATGTGGCTGATAAAAGTAAAGATGTTGATAAATTGCAGGAAAACTAGATATCCTAGCGTTGTCATTTCATTAAGGAATAACAAGGTCTGAAATTTCATATGACAAGAAAAAGCTTAACCAGCCCGAGAGTCACTAAAACCTTGCCACTTTATGCATCAAAGAATAACATCTAGAGTTTTCGTAACGAAAAGATCATCACTACGAAACAAAACATCATCACACCAATCAATTTTACCCCAAATCTCACTTCTTCCATGGTGCCTCCTTTCCAGTGAAATCTGCGCACACCTGATACCTTTTATCCTACGATCTTTAGAGAAAAACAAAACCAGCTTCCCACCGCAACTCCCAGTGTAATACGATTCTGAAAATCTCCCTTCAGCCACCAATCTTTCCAAACCTTTCACCACTACCCAACTACTCTTTCTTGGGTCATAAGCTCTCAACACCTTCCCACCACGAATATCGTAGTAATACAATACGTCATCAACCACACACCCACCCTCCCACTTAAACATATTCAGCCTCTTGTCTGTCTCCCATTTACTCTCCTTTGGATCGTAAACAAAGCTGTTACGAGCATCCCTCCTGTACATCTTACCAGCCATCACCACACAACCATATGGCCGACCTATAATAGTCTCTGTCGCAGTCTCCCATATTTGTGTTTCTGCATCGAACACCGCCATGACCATCTTCGCCGCTGTATCCCATTGGGTTTTAGTATATCCAGTTACGTATATTTTCCCGTCAATGACGCCAGCAACTGAAACATCCATGGTTGCGTTCATACAAGACACGAGGTGCACCGTTTGGAATCTACAGTCAACGCTTGGAATCGGCAGATGGTGGTAACGGTTCAACGTATCAAACGCATATATCTTCGAGCCCACGTTGGCGAAGCTTCCAACGTGAGGCACATTGGTAGGCCAAGGGATAAGGACCAAGCGGTGATTGCCGCCGTTGGCTTTCAGGCAGAGAATATAAGGATTGTGATAAGTGGTTACTCCGTTAGAGAGGGCAACGTAGAGACGTCTTTCCGTGCATCCTAAGAATGATCGTCTCGCGTATAGCGCATGCGACGCAATGAGTGATCGGAAGTGCTTGGAAACAAGAGAGAGTGTTCGATAGTCGCACCACCGTACACGCGATAAGATGTCAATGATGATGTCGTCGGGAAGTGATGGAAGCAGAGAAGGCTGCTCTGATGGTTGCTCCTTTGAGGACGACATTGTCAAACTATCCTCCGGAGAGAAAATCACGAAAACCCTAACTTTAGGCTGATCTAAAATAGTTGTTGCCTGTTGGAGAGAGGGAAGAAAGCCCAAAAAGCCAAAACATTAAAATGGGTCCGATTTTCGTTAGGAATTTGATGGTTTGTGGGATTAGAAAGTCTCTAAAGCTTCTTTTTACCAATCAAGCTTTTTTAAAAATTAATCATTCTAAAATCTATAAAGTCATTATAAGTTAAGAAAATTACTAGAATGTATAAAAAAGTTGATTTATTACTAGAGTGTTATACATCTTTTAAAAATTACTAGAATGTTTAGATACTCCTAGTATGACAATAAGAGCCTTTGGTTAGTATTACGAGAGAAAACATGAGAGATGAAATGAGTTTGTTATTCTCGTTAAGTTGTTACAGAGTCGTTACAGAGCTTTATATAGTAGCTACTGAACCGGAATCAAAATAAACCGAGTACAACATTTAACCAATATTAACCAATACTCTAATAGCCCCCCTCAAGATGGCGAGAAGACTGAATACAAAGTCATCTTGCCAATGATAGAGTGAAAATGACCAGGTTGGAGAGGTTTAGTAAAAACATCGGCGAGTTGATTGTCTGTCCTCACATGAAGTGTCTTGATTAAACCCTTCAGTATCAACTCCCGAACTTTGTAACAATCAAACTCGAGGTGTTTAGTTCTTTCATGAAACACTGCATTGTTTGCAATGTGAATTGCTGCAGTGGAATCACAAAAGAACGCAACCGGTTGACTCTGAAACACTTGAAAGTCTGTCAAAAGATTAACCAACCACTGAATCTCACGAACCGCAAACCCCATAGCTCTGTACTCAGACTCTGCCGAGGAATGAGAGACTGTGTCCTGTTTCTTGGACTTCCATGATATCAAAGAGTTACCAAGAAACATACAGTAGCCTGAAGTTGAACGTCGTGAATCCAAACAAGAACCCCAATCGGCATCCGTGAACGCTTTTAGAACGAAATCACAGGTAGAAGAGTAGAAAATACCCATGCCAACTGTCCCTTTAAGATAATGTAAAACTCTCAAAGCAGCCTGATAATGTGATTTACGTGGAGCAGAAGCAAACTGGCAAAGCTTGTTCACAGCAAATGTAATATCAGGTCGAGTGATCGTGAGATACATCATCTTGCCAACGAGTCTTCTGAAGAGTAAAGGTTCCTCAAGAAGATCATCAGGACTATCCACACGCAGTTTAACACAAGGATCCATAGGGATGGAACAAGGCTTGCAAGCCAAGAGTCCTGAATCTTCAAGAAGCTCCAAAGTATACTTTCGTTGAGAAACAAAGATACCAGAAGAAGAGCGAGCAATCTCCAATCCCAAAAAATACCGTAAAGGACCGAGATCTCTGAGCTTGAAGAAGGACTTCATGTCTGTTTTGAGTTGAATAACATCTTCATCATTGTTTGAGGCTATGATGATGTCATCAACCTAAACCAAAACAGCAAGATACTTAGCACTGTCACGGCGAATGAATAAGGTATGATCGCTGTGAGATTGTTGAAACCCGAGAGCCAACAAAGTGGTACTGAACTTCAAAAACCATTGCCTTGATGCCTGCTTCAAGCCATATAGTGACTTCTTAAGCTTGCAGACAGCATTTTCAGGCAGAATGGTTCCCTCTTTCGCAGTATATCCCGGCGGAAGATGCATGTAAATCTCTTCATGTAATTCACCATTCAAGAAGGCATTAGATATGTCCAGTTGTGTTAAGCTCCAGTTCTTAGCTGCTGCGACAGATAACAGAGTTTTGACGGTTGTCATCTTCGCAACAGGTGAGAATGTATCCACAAAATCGATACCCTCTTGTTGTGTGTAACCTTTAGCCACTAATCTCGCTTTGCAGCGTTCCAGAGTTCCATCGGCGTTAAGCTTGACCTTATAAACCCACTTGCATCCAATAGCATGTTTACCCGGAGGGAGAGAACAAATCTCCCATGTCTTAGTATTCTCCAAGGCAATGAGCTCTTCATTCATTGCTTTGAGCCATTCATCAAATTTCTTGGCTTGAGTGAATAAAGTAGGTTCTGGATGTAAGGTTATCGCACAGATGTAGGATTTGTATCCTTTTGAAAGCTTCTTGAGAGAGAGATAGGAGGCTAAAGGATAGGGAATATCTGTCTCAGTCATATTGCAGTAATAACCATGCAGATATGCTGGTTGTTTAGATACCCTTGTTGGCTTAACAGCCTCTACAGCAAATGGAATAGTTGAAGAAATCTCCACAACTGTAGGTGAGGAAGTCACATCTACAGGGATTTCTTCATCACTCGTTGCAGCAGAATCAAACAGAGACATAAAATCAGGAGACGCCATAGAAGAATCCTGAAAAGGAAATATATCTTCATGAAAAACGACATTCCGTGATATATGAATCGTGTTACTTTCCAAGTCCAGAAGCTTGTAGCCTTTATACCCTGCTGGATATCCAAGAAGAACACAAGGTCTTGCTCGAGGTTGAAACTTGTGTCTGTGTTTAGTAGATGTGGAACAGTACACAAGACATCCAAACACACGGAGATCCTTATACGTGGGTTTGCTATTAGTCAGCATCTGGAAGGGAGACTTGTTCTTGAGTAAAGGAGAGGGAAGTCGATTGATCAGAAACACTGCTGTGAGAACACAGACACTCCAGTACTCGAGTGGAATGTGTGCCTGAAACATCAAAGCTCTGGCTACATTTAGTATGTGTTGATGCTTCCTCTCTACTACTGAGTTTTGTTCAGGAGTCTCAGGGCAAGAGTGATATGCCTTGATGCCCTTGCTCTTGTATAATGCAGTAAAGCTCAGCTCTGGTGCATTATCTGAATGAACTCCCTTGACTTGAGCATTGTACTTTTTCTCGATCATTGTTAAGAACTCCGGAAAGATGGTGAGAACCTCTGATTTTGTCCTCAAAAGATATAGTCATGTCACTTGCGTGTGATCATCAACAATGGTCAAGAAGTATTTGTATCCTTCAGCTGTTGGAACAGAGAAAGGTCCCCATATATCAATGTGCAACAAGTCAAAAGCATTAGAGCACATATTGTTAGGAGACGTATATGGTAAACGCTTTTGCTTCGCAAGAGGACAAATAGGACAATGAAATTTTCCTTTATTTCTCTGAGAATATCCAAGTACATCAGTGATAGAATGCACTTAATCAACAGAAGAATGGCCTAGTCTATTGTGCCATAACAAAGTATCGACAACAATATTTATTGAAGACTTAGCCGGAACAGTTCCAGAAGCATTGAGACTCTCTCCTTCCAGAACGTAAAGGTTTGAAATCCTTTCACCCTGACCAATCATCAATCCCTTGGTAGTGTCCTGTATCATACAAGAATCCTCTTCAAATGAAACTCTACATCCCAAATCATGTGTTAACTGACTGATGCTGAGAAGATTTAAACGGAAGTCAGGTATATACAACACATTGTTCAGGATCAGATAATCATTAAGACGGATTTGACCAATCCCTGCAATCTTAATGTCTGTTCCTGTGGGCAGAGATACAGATTGATCCATAGAAGCAGTGAGACTGACAAATAAACTCTTATCATGTGAAACATGATGAGTTGCGCCACTGTCGATGATCCAAGATCGAGAAGATAAAACATTACATGTGGCTCTCAACATTCCAATAAAACCAATAGTAGAGGACGAGAGAGTCATACCATGTAATGGAGTGATAGAGCCACCAGATGTCGATGCCATTAATGTTTGGTCACTCGTCAGTTGCGAGTTGAAGTAAGCAATCAATCCTTGAATTTGATCCTTTGACATCGTGGTAATAGGCTCAGCAGTCACAGTCCGATCATTAACCGCAACTTGCGCGACCACTGGTTTATTTTGCTTGTCCACATAACCTCCTTTGTGTGATTGTGACTTCTTGTGTTTGAATCCTGGTGAGTAGCCATGGATCTTGTAGCACTTGTCAATAGTATGACCATTGTAGCCACAATGAGAGCAGATAGGACGTTGAGGGCGAGGAGTGTAAGCAGCATTGATAGAGGCAACACTGTCAGAACCATCCACATGAAAAGCACTCGCATTTGATATCGGATTTATACTCCTTTGACTGAAGTCTTGATCCAAAAGATTATACACTTCAGATAAATCAGGTACTGTCTTCTTCATGATGATCTGACTGCGAGCATTGGAGTAAGAATCATTGAGGCCAGCCAGAAACTTTATCACCTTGGTGTGTTCTGATTTAGTAGCCATCGATCTGCAACAGTTGCAGTTTTGACATGTTTTGCGCAATCTGCTCCATCAAGGTCATCCCACATCGTCTTGAGTTTCGTATAGTATGTGGATAGATCTAATGAACCTTGCTGGAGAGACCAGATTTGCTGTGTCAACTGGTATGATCTTGGTAGATTGGTGATATGGAAACGAGTTAACAGATCCTTCCATATCTCAGACGCATCATTAAACCTGAGAATGCTCCCATAGATCTGTTTCGTCACCGAGTTCAAGATCCAAGATTTGACCATGCTATTGCAGCGAGACCAGATTCGAAAATGTGGATCAGATTCAAGAGGTCTACCCAAAGATCCATCAACAAACGCAATCTTGTTCTTCGCATCAAGAGCAATATTCATCGCAATACTCCAAGTGTTATAGTTAGATCCATCAAGTACCTCAGATATGAGAGAAGTTCCCGGATTATCGCCATTTGTGAGAAAATATGGAGAGTATTGAATTCCACCGAAGTCGTGAGATGGATTTGGGATCGGAAAGATTGAATCCGTTGGATTCGCCGAAGTTTGCACCGGAATAGGTGGAATCGGGATTCCATTTGCCTGAATCGGCGAAGTAGCGGTGGTCGACGGAACTGACTGGCGCACCGTTGAAGGACGAGCTGCGCGTCGCGTTGATCGTCGGAGAGTCACCATTGTCGAAACGTGAATCTTCAACGGAATGATCGAAGAAACAGAGGACGACGAGATGATCGGAAGATTCTCGCAAGGATACTCCCACTCTCCGTCATCACCATTGTGTTTACTTCCTCTTCCTCGAACTAACTCTCTATCGTGATACTCTGTCTTCTCCGATATCGTCTTCCCCGAAATCATCATCTTCAATCGTTTGTACGAAATCGTCTTCGCCGCATTCTTATCTACGAGTTCGTCTTTTCCGGTAGGATGTCGCGACGTTATATATTGTGTTTTGGTTGAGTTTGTGGGTCAGTTATATATTATATTTCATCTGATTTAGATTTTGTTGACACTGAGATAGGGTTATCACTACAAGAAAACACGCGAAATCCGACAGCCATATTGGTCGGAATTTCGTCGGAATGGCCATATGCCGACGAAAACCGTCGTTGGAAATATCTGGTCGGAAAAAAAAAGTTCGTCGGAAATTCGTCATAAATTCCGACGAAATTCCGACAAGTACCGACAGACACTATTCCGACGGATATTCCGACAACATTTTTCATCGGAAGTGTTTCGTCGGTAATTGGTCGGAATATATTTCCAACAGAAGTCATCGTCGGAAAAATGTCCGACAAAATTCTGACAAAGATGTTACTCTGATATTCCGACGAAACCTGAATCCGTCAGAATTTCCAGGAGCCTTATCAGTCGAAGTCCGTAGGAAAACTCCGACAGGCTATTTCGTCGGAAATATCCGACACATCATGTTCGTCGGAAGTTTCCGAGGAAATACGTTCGTCGGAATTTTCCGGCGTTGTTTGCAGTCGGAAATTTCCGACGGAGCAAGTTTCGTCGAAATTTTTTTTTTATTATTTCGAATAATTTAATTAATTTATTTTTAAATAAATGTGTGATTTAGAATTTTTTTTTTATAAATCAATAAAAACTGAAATTAAAATTATTATTATACAAAAACGTTTTACATAAATTAAAAAAAAAAACATTTTCAAGTTTTTAACATACATAAATTAAAAAAACATTTTCAAGTTTAAAAAAAAAAACTAAAATTCATTGGAATTCATCTGGGAACAAACGCTTCATCTTGTCAATGATCTCGTTGTTGGTCTTCTTCTGATCCGCCAATTCCGCAAGAATTGTAGCGTTTTGCGTCTCTAACGCTTCAATCCGCTCATCCTTGTTCTGCAGGTGTTCCATGATCATGGGATCTGTGTAGGGAGTTTGTGAAGAAGAAGGACACGAAGACGCACGACGAGCCAAACCGACCAAACGTCCTTTCTTCTTTGGAACCGTCTATATAGGAAAAAAATAAATATTAGTAATAGAATTAAAATAATAATGAAAGGAAAATTAAAAAGTTACATGTTCCACCATTTCGTTGATTTGAAGTCGGCCAAGGTTGCTGGAAGCTGCCGTAGAATCGTCATCAGAGTTCATCGGATGAGAAGCTAGGAGTTCTGCTTTTTTGGTTTGCACCAACTCTATGACATCTCTGATGAGGGAATCCTGAATTTCGCCTGTCTTCTTGTTAGTATATGCTTCCCTCATGACATCAACATGATCAACGGGATTACCGCCATTTGCTTCAACCTAAACACAAAGTTAATCAATAAATATGTAAAAATATTAAAAATATATATATTTTAAATAAATAGAACTTACAAGCTGATCCTCCTTAGAAGACATACTGCAAGCCCCGAGGTTGTGGACATAAATACCTTTCCCTCCACGATCACTGTTGCGGTTGGCTGCGTTTTTGGCGGACTTTTCCTTAGTCTCCTGCTTCCCCCAATGTACCTGCAAGTCCTCCCAAAATTTGGTGTTGATATTCTTCGGTATCTCGCCCTTGAGCCATAGTTGCTTCCACTCATAGATCTGGTTCGTATAGGACTCCGCGACCTTCTCGTGGAAGGCCTGTCGAACAGTTTCGGTATGCCCAGACTCCCAATTGAATTGTTGCTACAAAAAAACCAAAATTAGTAAATAAATAAAAAATATTAAAAGTAAAAAAACAAATTGAAAATTAAAAGATTACCGCAAAATTACGGAACCATATCTCCTTTTCAGCGGAAGGCATCACACTGTAGGTCTTGTATCCTTTGCGGAGCATAGAATACATCATTTCATTAATGCAGGCGGTAATGCCGTTGTGTGACTTGTTGAACCTTAAAAAAAAAAAGCAAAGATTAAGTTAAAAAATGAAAAAAAACAAAGATGATGTTAAAAATAAAGAAGAGAAAAGTTACCATGTAGTATATCCTCGTGGTTGGGGATGGAGCACCTTGAGATGATCTCGACCTGGCTGTCGAACCAACGTCGCAACTGGCATGACACCAGGCTCATATCGAGTAGATGGATCCTGAGGTGGAGCTGCAGGAGGAGGAATCGAATTTTGCTCCTGCGATGATTCCGATACATGGGAACTACTCCCTAAATGAACTCGCTTCCGAGGTATGGGACGACGCTGTGCCGCTGGTGGTCTATCAGAACCGTCAGACCTACAAAATAAAATCCGTCAAAATTAGTCATATATATAAAATGTCTTATATTATAAATGTTTATAATTCTTAAAATCTAAATATAACTTAAAAAAATGTTACTAATTTTGTAGCAAGTTCATATAAACATATATATTAATACTAGTAAAATGCTTTTATATCATTTAAATGTTTATAATCCCA
>NC_027751.1:8969101-8971976 GCF_000695525.1 Brassica oleracea var. oleracea
AATTAAAACGTTTTATATATATTAAAAATTATAAAAACATTTTATAAATATATTTCACATATATAAAACGTTTTTATGTAAATAAAAAAAAATATAAATAATTTTAATTCTAAAAATCTAATTATAAATTTTACCAAAAATGAAAACGTTTTATATATATTAATAATTATAAAAACGTTTTATCAAAATATTTAACATATAGAAAACGTTTATGTATATCAAAAATATATATAATTATAATTCCAAAAATCTAATTATAACTTTACTAAAAATTAAAACGTTTTATATATATTAAAAATTATAAAAACGTTTTATAAAAATATTTAACATATAAACCCTAAAATCTACAAATCTAAAATTTTCAATCTACATATAAACCACAAGCTAAAACCAAATCTAACAATATATAACTCCTAAAACTATCAATTCTACCATAAATCTTTAGATTCAAAACCTATAATCCACAAATCTAACATTCCAAACCTTAAAACATATAATCTAAAGAGGGATTCAAAGACTTACATGATTGGGGGAGATATTTGGAGGAGTTGGAGTCGGAATCGGCGGTTTTTGACAGAGAGAGGAGGGAGAGCCGCGGAGAAAATGAGGAAGAAGAGAACGAAATGAGGGAGAAGAAGAAGGGTTGGTTTATATATTAAAAACAAACCAACGGATAGCTTCCGTCGGAATTCCGTCGGTTTATTTTTACGCGGTTAACGAAATGATTTCGCGAATATTCTTCCCGGGCAAAGTGAAATATTCCGACGAAATTCCGACGAAAGCTGCCTGTCACTTTTCTTCCGTCGGAATTCCATCGGAATAAACGCGAATATCGACAAAGGGAGCCTCGAGAAATATTTTACTTTATGCATGTCCTTTGATTGGTCGGGGGTAGAGTCCGTCGGAATTTCGTCGGTACCTTCGGTCAGATTTCGTCGGAATTTAGTTATTACTTTCGACGGAATTCTGACGGATCCGAGAAATATGAATTTGGGGATTTGAAAACAACAATATTATGAGCACATACAAATCTTTGATAGTATGTAAATGATTTACAAGAGGTTTAACTGAAATATTTAATTGTTTCACACACTATATTATACAAAATCAAAATCTAGTCTTATATTACCATAATATGTTTGCATAAGTATAAGTGTTATCGGAGGATGTTACGAATACGTTGATACGTATATGAATTATTTTGTTATACGAAAAACTTTATAAAGCCTTTATATGTGAACTAATTTCATATCATAAACTTATATATGTCATATTTGGATATTTTAACTATCCAATTATACATTTATAATAACTTTGCAAATCTAAAATAAATTTCGTCGACATTCCGTCGGTAATTTCCGACCGAATTCCGACGAAATATAGACTTTCGTCGGAATTCGGTTGGAAATTACCGACGGAATTCTGACGATTTTTAAACCCTATCGAAACCCCAAAATTAAAATAAAAATCTAGTCTTATATTACCATAATATGTTTGCATAAGTATAAGTGTTATTGGAGGATGTTACGAATATGTTGATACGTATATGAATTATTTTGTTATACGAAAAACTTTATAATGCCTTTATATGTGAACTAATTTCATATTATAAACTTATATATGTCATATTTGGATATTTTAATTATCCAATGATACATTTATAATAACTTTGCAAATCTAAAATAAATTTAGTCCGAATTCCGACGGTTTTTAAACCCTATCAAAAACTTATATATATATATATATATAACTCCAACAACTTATTAAAAACTCCAATATCTTATGAAAATAACTCCTATAAATCACTCAGAATCTATAGGATCTTCAGAATCTTCGTCAAACTCTCCAACTTCAGCCTCTGACTCCGAGTGCACAACAACATCATCTCCAAACTGCGTAAAATCGACAACGAGTTCAACATCTTATAAATCTTCAACTGGGCTCACGTTGTTGGTGGAGTTTGGTTGTAATGGATCACTATCAGAACTTTCATCAACTCGTCCTCTTGGGTTGATTGACATTACAACGATCCAAGGATCGTCTTTGTACGTAATCCGCGGGTAACTGATGTAGCAAACCTATAAATAAAATTAAAGGCATTAGTAATATGTTAAATGAGAAATATACATATTGTTAAACCATTATTATTTAAATAAATATATTGGAATACCTGATCTGCTTGAGAAGCGAGAATGAAAGGATCATAATATTGAAGTTTCCTTCGCGAATGAACCGATGTAACACCAAATGCATCAGTTTTCACCCCTCGATCTGGAGTGTTGTCATACCAAACACAACAGAATACAGTACACCGCAACCCAACCATACCAGGATACTGAATTTCCAAAATATCTTGTATGTTGCCGTAGTACACATCGTCCCCGGATGAAGACGAAATATCAGCATCATAAGTTTTCTTCGAATGGCCTTCCCTTGAGAATGCATATCCTCGAGTTGTATATTTTGGATATGATTTGACCACATAGTTTGGTCCCCGCACAAATTCGAGTATCCAATCATCGAACACTTCCCCTCTAGCCAAACCTTCAGTCACCTATAAATAAAACATGTCAGTGCTTATAGCGGTGATAAATTATTTCATTAAATATATAACTAATTTTTTGTACATGTACACTCACATAATTAAGAAGCCAAACGGCAAATCCTTCATGTCTGAGTTGTTGAAGCTCCGCTTATGTGGCGTGTATGTAAGTCAACCGCAGCTCTGCCATATAAATACTATACAAAAGTGATGTCATTAATTAATCTACAAATAAAATTTAATAAGCAATATGACCTTTTAAATAAAATAAAATTATTTACCTCTCATATTGTAGAAGATCTTCACAGTTGGTGAGCAAATATGTATGCAAAT
>NC_027751.1:8972100-8985518 GCF_000695525.1 Brassica oleracea var. oleracea
TTTTTTGTCTGCACTTCTGATGGAAAGTAGTTTTCAGCAAAGTTTGTTGTTTCCTCATTGATCACCTGTGCGACTATTGAGCCTTCCACCTTGTTTAAATTTTTGATCTTCTTTTTCAGATGATGCATAAAACGCTCAAAAAGATACATCCATCGGTATTGTACAGGACCACCAAGTTCCAATTCTCTTGCGAGATGAATAGCAAGATGTTCCATTACATCAAAAAACGAAAAAGGAAATATCTTCTCGAGGTTACACATGCTCACGGGTATGTTATCCTTTAAATTACTAATATCATCCGCGGTGACGGATCTAGTGCATAAATCACAGAAGAAAGCGCTTATCCCTGGATACATATATAAAGAAAAAAAAACATTCATAAGTACCTATAAAACATAATAAACTAATTGAATTGATAACCAATTAAAATATAAAATATAAAATACCTGCAATTGCTTCATGAACATTTTGTGGCAATAGTGCGGAAAAACAAAACGAAAGGAGGCGCTGCATCATTACATGACAATCATGACTCTTCAAGCCAGTAAATTTTCCTTCACTTTTGTCAACGCTGTTACGCAAATTTGACGCATAACCATTTGGAAATATCACTTTATCTGTAAGCCAACCAAAAAACTCCTCCTTTCCAGCTACATCCAACCGGTATATGGGAAAGGGAGCCACACCGTTCTCAACAACGTGAAGTTCAGAACGATCACAAATATCGACTAAATCCAGTCTTGACTTCAAATTATCATTCGTTTTACCTTGGATGTTAAGAATTGTATTCATCAGATTGTCGAAAAAGTTCTTCTCAATGTGCATGACATCTAAATTATGCCGCAACAGATGATCCTCCCAACATGGCAGATCCCAAAAAATACTTTTTTTGTTCCAATTGTGTAGTTCTCCAACAGCGTCGATTCGAATATTTTCATGTCCACCAACGTCTGGCGTCCTATATGCACCAAATCCCTTAACTGCTCCGACAATTTTTTCCCACTAATTTCTTCTGGTGGACTGTCAAACACCTTCTTGTTCTTCGTAAACAAAGTCTTGCTCCTACGGTATGGATGATCGGGTGGTGGAAATCTTCTGTGAAAGTCAAACCAACATGTTTTCCTTATGTGTTTTAGCTGGAAAGCATCTGTGTTATCTTGACAATGTGGATATGAGTTGTCCATCCAGATAACATCACATATGCTGGAAAATCACTTATTGTCCACATAAGTACTGCCCGCATCTAAAAGTTTTCTTTGCACGAAACATCGTATGTCTCAGCACCATCCGCCCATAGTTGTTGCAACTCATATATCAGTGGCTGAAAAAACACATCAAGTGATCTCTTCGGATGCGCTGGCCCGGGGACGAGAATGGAGAGAAACAAAAACTCTCGTCGCATGCACAAATTGGGCGGTAAGTTGTACGGTGTCACAATCACTGGCCATACAGAATATTGTCTTCCATGCTTTCCAAACGGGCTGAAACCATCAGTATATAATCCAAGATAGACATTTCTTCTCTCATGGGCAAATTCTGGATATTTTGATTGGAAATGTTTCCAAGCTTTTGCATCTGAAGGATGTCTAATCTGACCATCTGTGGAGTGCTCTGCATGCCATCTCATTGGTTGGGCTGTGCGTTCAGACTGACATAACCTCTTCAGTCTTTCTGTCAAAGGCAAATACCACATCCTTTTGAATGGCACTGGAACTCTTCCCCTTGTTTGCTGATAACGAGGTTTCCCACAAAATTTGCATCTATCTCGGTTCTCATCCGCTCTCTAATAGATCATGCAGTTGTCGATGCATACATCTATCACCTGATACGGTAAATCAATACCTGCTACCAGTTTCTGAACCTCGTAGTATGAACTCAATGCTAGATTATCCTCTGGTAGAACACCTTTAACGAAATCAGCAATCGCATCCACGCACTCTTCAGCCAAATTATAATCTGTCTTAATACCCATCAATCTAGTTGCAGATGATAAGGGTGAATGACCATCTCGACAACCTTTGTACAAAGGTTGTTTTCCTGCATCCAACATGTCAAATAATCTCCTAGATTATGCATTGGGTTCTTCCCCTCTATAATGATCATTTACCATTTGCTCAGTACCTACACCGTAATCTACTTCCGTCCTTGGTTCTTCTAATCTAACCACAGGCTGAGGTTCACTAGTACTACCATATTCATAACCAGTTTCTCCATGTAGATACCAAACCTTATAACTCTGTGTAAACCCTCTCATATATAAATGAGTCCAAACATCTCATTCCCTTATAACCTTATTACTACTGCAGGAGGAGCATGGACATCGTAACATACCGGTATTTGCTTCCGGTTGTCGTTGAACAAGCGCCATGAATTCGCCAATACCTGCCATGTATTCCTCCGTAAGCAAATTGGTGTTTGGATCCAAATGTGGTTTATCCATCCACGATCGATAATAATTTCCATAAGACATGATTAATTTTTCGGATTTGTAGAGAGTGAAAAGAGAAAAAAGAATGAACGAGGGAAATGTGGTGTGGGGAGGTCACATTTATAGGAAAAATTCATGCGACACTCCGACAGATTTCTGACCGAATTCCGACAAACATAACAAAATTCGTCGGAAAATCGTCGGAATTGTTAAACAGACAAATACTTCGTCGGAATTCCGTCGGAATCCGAACGGTCAAATAATATCCGTCGAAATTTCGTCGCAAATGTATCAGATTTCTAAAACGGTCAAATTTCTCGGTCGGAATTTTGTCGGAATCCGAACGGTCAATATGGCCGTCAGAATATTTTCGTCTGTAAGTCGTCGGAGTTCTTAAAGGTCAAATAATCCATTGGAATTTCACAGGATATTTCTGACGAAATTAATTTCGTCGGTTAGTCATCGGAAATTTCCGACGAAATACCGACGAACACAAAAATATATGGTTCGTCGGTTTATCGTCGGAATTTCGTCAGAATAAACCGACGAAAGTGACGTCCGTCGGAATGGCCATCGGAATGTAGCGTGTTTTCTTGTAGTGTATGTTGCGGCTGTGATATGGTTTGTTGATGGTTTTGTTGCATCTGAGTTAGGGTTTTGTTGCGACTGAGTTAGGGTTGTGTTATGGCTGAGTTATCGCTGTGTCGTGACTAAGTTAATGGTATGTTGTGGCTGAGTTACTTTTATGTTGTGGCTGAGTTACTGTTATGTTGTGACTGAGTTATTCAAACATTTTTTGGCTGAGTTATTGTTATAGTAAAGCTGTGTTATTGTTATTTTGTGGCTGATTTATTGTTGTGTTATATGATCAGATGGATGCTGCTGAAGTTAAATCACGGGATTACCCTCCAAGACTTTACCTTGAAGGGTCTTCTAACCTAGAAGGTAAAGATATTAATCACAATTTTCTGTCCAGGACATTTGCCCCACGTTAGAGAAACAATTGGACTTGATGTGTGGGAAGAACTGGTGAACTCTCCCATTGGAGTAGTTGCTAGGTTAGCTGGACGCGAAAGCATGTGAGTTCTAAAGAAGGAGATATGGTGTCTCTTGGTTGATGAGGCTATTAGGTTTAGCTTGCTCAAGTTTGGTGAGATTACTAGGTTAAACACAGGCCCATTGCCAACAGAAAAATTTGATCTTGATCACTACAAAGAATTTTGGGAGGAGTTGAAAGTGCCGCTTGGGATGGGACCCAAGTTAGATGAACTGAAGGCAGCATTAGAGTTCTGTCCGCTTTGGAGTTTTGAAAAGCGTAAGTGGTTGGGGCTGCTACTCCTTCAAGCCCTGGGAGTCTATTTGTCGCATCACAATTCAAGGATACCCTTTCAAAGTGCAATAAGGGTATTCGACGATGAAGCCATGAGATCGTATCCATGGGGTCGGACTGCATACGAAGTTCTCATTGACTCCATTAAGACATTGGCTCCAGAAGGAGGTTCATACACAATAAGCGGCATGAAGGACTTGTTATTGATTTGGGCGTATGAATCCGTCGCCTGCTTCGGTGAGAGTTTTGGGAGAGTGATCAATAATGAAGACGTTCCGCTTTTTTGATGGGGTGGAAAGCGTACACGTGCAAGTTTTGATAAATTGTTGTCTGCCGAAATCAAAGAGCATGGCGAGGTAAGATTTTATTTTAATTGATGACTGAGTTATGTGTTATTTGGTGGCTGAATTATTTTTATTGATGGCTGAGTTTTGTGTTATTGTGGTGGCTGAGTTTTGTTATTACCTGGTGTTGCAGGTGCGTGTGAGGAGAATGGTTTTGAAGGACTCGATTGAAGAGATGTTTCCTCGTTGGCCGGGTGAAGCTGACGATCCACAACTCGTTAGCTTGATAACAGGCATACATAAGTAGATTCGAGAAAGGTTTTTGGGAAGTGCAGGGGAATGCAAAGGGGAAGGGGAATGAGAAGAAGAAGAAAATGAAGGGTGGAGTTTCGTCAGAAGCTGAGCCACCCACTAAGAAGCAGAAAAAAATTAAGACACAGAATGAAGTGAACACCATTGAGTCTGAAGCTGCTGCTGTGGGAAAGGGTTCTAGCGAGAAGGAAGGTAGCAAAGATTTGGAGTTGGAGAACAAAACGACTCTGACGACCATTGTGAGTACTCTGGAGAATATTTCCAGAAAATTTGATCAGATTGACTCACGGTTTGACGCTTACGAGTTAGACCGGAACAGACCATTGATGGACCAGAGGACCATTGATGACAGGGTGAAAGCTTTAGTGGAGAAGCGTCTGAAAGTTCTTGGGGTAGGGGAAATTCCCGAAAACAATGATAACGTCTCTCCACCATCACCAGATAAATCTTTATCGTTGGCATCACCGCGGGTTCAAACGCAGCAGAAGTTTGTCAATAGTCCAGCGTTAGCTGCGACTCCTGGTAAGGTGTTGGGACCGAAAAAGAATTTGGCCAAGGAGCTTGATAAGGAATCAGGGGTGAAAAGGACTTTGGCTGAGGAGTTTGGTAGTGTCGCTAAAGCTACTGATAGTGATCTTGATTTCGTTGTGGTTTCTCCTTCAAAGGCTATTGAGGATGATAAGGATGCTAAGGTTCCAGCCTATGGACGCGGCTGCAGGGGCAGGCGTAATGTAAAGTATGAGGATGCCGCTGAAAATAAAAAAGCAGTGCAGGCAGAGGCTGCATTAAAGAGGAAGGAGAAGGCTGACGCAAAGAGAAAAGAGGCTGTGTTAAAGAAGCAAAAACTGGCTGAGTTAAAGAATTAAGAAGCTGAGGCTAAGAGAAAAGAGGCTGAGTTAAAGAAGCAAAAACATGTTGAGCTAAAGAAATGAAAAAAGGATGTGTCAAAGAACAAATACGTGACTCCACCGCGTGCCAATGTAATAGGATGCATAGTTGAAAAATCTGGAGAGGACAGTGACTGTGATGTGACGAACGACGAAGTTCTTGCGGAACAGAACGAATTTGCCCCGAAGTCTGATGTCGAGAATCAGGAAGTGATTAGATCTGCCGTAGTAAGGGAATATCGGGAGAAACGTGTTTAATTATCTCCAAAAGGGTTTGCATTGACGGCAGTTTCTTCACCACTAGTTTTTTCGTACGTTGGAGACGATGGAACGACGTGCATGAGGAAGAATATTAAGCCTTCATTAGTAATATATGACCCTCTAGCACCTGTTGATCCGACGCTATTCGAAAAACTGATGCAACACATTAAGGAAATTCCTCCCAAACCACCATCACCAGCAGATAAACCAGCACTCCTCTCAGCTGATGATGAGAGTGACTTCTACAGCATACTCATCCATGAAAGACCGTGGCTGGAAAAAGAATATGGATGGGTGTTTGATAATATAAGTCTTTAGTACGCCTGAGTTATATATTCTAGTACAGCTGAGTTATATATTTGATTACGGCTGACTGGTCAACATTCTTTGTGAAGCATGTCGCAGCGTATATAAACGTCCTCATTAAAAGTTCCATGCGAAATCCCACCCCATTCTGGTCCAAGCGGATTGCCTTCATTGACATTTGGGTGTTAAGTTTTTGGATTCACGATTTCAAGCAGTTCAAGATAAAACCTAGTATGATCACTTTCAAAGGCAATGGTTAAGAAGATCTAATAAACGGTAAGCTTCCCCTTGAATGTTCAACAAACTTGAAGTGGTATGAAGATGTCGATCACTTGTACGGATGTCTTCAAACAGGCGGAAATCACTGGGTGGCGTTTCACGTGGATCTGAAGAAGGACAAGATTGATTGCTACGATCCAATCTTTGGACATGCAACACCCGAAAGTGAGCAGAGAATACTAGATTCAATTAAACCGCTAACGCTTATGCTTCCCGTGATGTTGAGTGAACTTATTCCTGCCAATCTCCGAGCCCCTAGTAAGAAGAAGTTCGCATTCAGAAGCAGGAGCAAAAGATACACTCTACAAAACACCCAGATTGGCGATTGTGGGGTGTATTCGTTGAAGTTTGTGGAGTGTCTAGCGCTTGGCGTAACTTTTGATGGGATAAACGATAACAATATTCAAGGTTTAAGGGTGAAGATGGCAGCATAGATCCTCGATGAAGGACAAAATAATGCGATGAACAATATGCTGTCCAATTGAAACTGTGTTTGTTATTTTGTTCTTGACTTAAGTTATTAAGTATTTGACTTTAGCTAATATATCTCAGTCTTATCGTTTTTATAACTCAACCATACCCCAAACATACTCTAAAATCGAAAATATTCATATAACTCAGCCGAAACGTTATATGTAACTCAGACGTATCTATTTAAATAACTCAGCCATACATCCACCATACCCTAAAATCGAACAAATGTTTATATAACTCAGTCGTATCGTTTAGTATAAGTCAGCTGTTATGCTATTAAAACTCAGCCATACCTCAAACATACACTAGAATCAAAAAGATGAAATGTTTACACTTTAAAATGTTACATTGAATCTCCAATTATCAATTTGAAGTGAATATATAATCAACTGAATGTGTCTTCTTTATTGAATTTACGAGATTAGAATTGATCATGATCTTGAGGTATATGTTGTCTTACAATTACTTAAAACCTTACATTTAGATATAAGGTGTGAGCATAATTCGAAACTCGTAAACGATTATTGTGTTATTTATCATGAATTTGTGTTACTTATTATATTCTTTGCACCATAAATCCAAATCCTAAAACTAAATCCCCAAAAAAGCAAACCTAAACCCTAAATAAGCAACCCTAAACCCTAAACCCCAATTACTAAGTCAGCCGTAAATGATACAGGAACTCAGCCGTGAAGTATAACTTAATCTTGACGTTTGGCGGGAAAAAGAAAACTGAATCTTGGGAAATTTTAACTCACGACGTTTGACGTTCTATATAACTCTCTATATATTGTCCCCTCTCTTACACCATTTCTTACCCCTTTCTCCCTCTAGAAATAACCTAAACAATATCTATCTATCCCCATCAAAAGTTATGTCGATTGTTCTTGGTAATTCAGCGAGGTTAGAGAACACTGTCAATGCGATACTAAGCTCTGCAAATCCTGAAAACCTCCCTCTTCTATACCCTGGTCCGGGTGACTTGCTTGACACAATCAGCACTACCTGGTTCAAATTTATAAGTGATCTCTACCTCGTCATCCCGTCGATTCTTGCAGAAGGATGGGTTCATGATTGGCCGACATACTGCGCCATTCCCGATCATTTTAAGGAACACTGGTTTCTTCAACTCGCTATAAGGACGGGATATGTGTCCATATTAGATATATCAACAGTTTGTCCACTCTGTCTACATCGAGAACATGTGTGTTCTTTAACAACGGTTTTGTAATTTTTTTTGTTGTAGCGCAAAAACACATGGGATCGAAGGTATAATTCGACAGTTTGGACACATTTTAATCTTGTGGCCAGAACGCTATTTCGCTGCCAGATGCGCCATTTGAAGATCACTTGGGCAAAAGGAGGCGACAAGCCTCCGTGGATGCTAACTAGAGTTTGGCGTGATCTCGTCCACATGTTTGAAGAGTTTGGTCCTGACAATTTTGGTTTCTGACAGTGATGCCTTGTCTGTATTTTGAACCTGATATTTTCTGTTTCTGAATGTAATTCGACATGTCGAATTCGTATTTACTTTATATTATGTATTATAATTCAGCCGCAGTTGTTTTCTTAACTCAGCCACCATGTTTACATAACTCAGCAGTGAATGTTATGTAACTCAGCCAAAACTATAAGGTAACTCGGCTGTCAATGTAATATAACTCAGCCACAACGTACTAAGCTAACTCAGTCGTGAATGTACTAAGCAAACTCAGTCGTGAATGTTTATGTGAATGTACTAAGCAAACTCAGTCGTGAATGTACTAAGCAAACTCAGTCGTAAACGGCTGGCACGCATGTGTCGAGTAATTTACAATATCGAGACATTGAGTTTTTATATATTTAATACTTAAAAAGAAAAAAATGGTAAACGTTTCCGTTTCATGATGTCGTCTTCTTACTCACCCTAAAGTCGCACTAATGTCTGTATTTTGAACCTGATATTTTCTGTTTCTGAATGTAATTCGACATGTCGAATTCGTATTTACTTTATATTATGTATTATAATTCAGCCGTGGTTGTTTCCTTAACTCAGCCACAATGTTTACAAAACTCAGCCGTTAATGTTATGTAACTTAGCCACAACTTGAAGTTAACTCAGCCAAAACGAAGAAGGTAACTCAATTGTCAATGTAATATAACTCAGCCACTACGTACTAAGATAACTCAGTCGTGAATGTTTCTGTGAAGGATTATACCACAATGTAGATTATCACTCACCCATTTCATTATTAATGGGACGTTTCCGTTTGCTTGATTGGACTGAGTTGTCGACTAATTATCATGAGTTTTAAATAAACGGCTGGCACGCATGTGTCGAGTAATTTACAAAATCGAGACATTGAATTTTTATATATTTAATACTTAAAAAGGAAAAATGGTAAACATTGTCGTTTCATGATGTCGTCTTCTTACTCACCCTAAAGTCGCACTAATGTCTGTATTTTGAAATTGTTTTGAGGATAAAAATGTCTTCCTCATCCTGCGTTTCAGGAAATTCTTACAGACGACGTTTGAACTCGGGAAGAAGAACGTCGAAACAATGTTGGTGTGGTGAACCCTCTGAAATTTTTACATCTGCAAGCGCTACAAATCCAGGAAGATTGTACTACTGCTGCACTAAAGGATATAACAAGGTTCGTTTTGGTTCTTATTTCGCATGTTCTGTAACGTAATACTTAGATCTGGTTATATTGGTGAAAACAGAGACATTTATTCAAATGGGCGGAGGAGTGTTTGGTGGAAGAGGTTGAGGATATTAAGTCACTGATAAGTGGCATGAGCAAAGACATCTCCGAATTCAGAGTTAACGTTGCTCGGTTGGAGAAAGAGATTGAAGGAATGAAGATGGAATATGGGAGAAAAGGAGAAGAATGTATGAGTCAGGGTCGGTGTTTGAGGAATGTGGTTGTTTGTGGCGTTGGAATGGCGTTACTTTGCTACTACTACTATTGTGTGTAGTCAGTCATTTTTTGTAATTATAAGTCAGCCTATCTCTTATGTAATTCAGACTTAACGTATTAAATAACTCAGCCGTCATATAAAGCAGCCAAAAGAAAACTCAGCCGTAATTAAACCAAAAGATTCACAAAACATATTAATAACTCGGCCATATAAAGCAGTCAGATCTAACTCAGCGATAATTAAACTATAAAGCAACCAAAAGAAACAATAACCCAACCGTCAGTAAACAATAATTCAGCCATAATAAAACTATAAAGCAGCCAAAAGAAACAATAACTCAGCCGTCAATAAACAATAACTCCGCCGTATAAAACTATAAAGCAGCCAAAAGAAACAATAACTCAACTTTCATTACATCAATTTGTTGTTCGACATACATAATGGCATAGCAAAGAACATGAGAACATTACATCTTCACCACTTCCTTGTGTCCCTAAACAGGCTTATCGGTTCAAAATCACGTAAGAACATGCCTATCTCTTTGCTCCAGAAACATCGGTAACACATGTTGTCATCCTTAGTCACATCAATGTGCCACAAGCAGAGACATTGTCGGTCCACAGGATTTGCACATTGGCAACTGTAGAACGACGGAAGATAAGCTGATGTGAACATGGCCCTATTTTGGTGGAACTCGTCAGAATGCCACAAACCCTATCCTCATTTCACAGATCGCACTACTTTCTCGATCCTGTCAATTGTTTCTCTTGGAATACCAGCAAAATACTGCCCATCACACCAAAAGATTGCTCGAGTAATTATGTGTGTATACACAGCACGCTCATATCCTTCATTCACTGCAAGCTTCATGAAAGAAAGTCCTTCTTCCTGAAGGTTAGATGTGAAGAAAAATGTACACCTTTTATATAAAGTGTGCTTGGATTTCTCTCAACGTAGCAAGTTTTCAACAACTCAGCAGGCATATTGAGTCTCCAGGGAACGGATAATACATCGTAAAAATGGCATACACTACGCCGATCTGCTAACGCCTTCATCAACTTGCACGATGCTCTAAGGCCATAGAGATCCTGGAAGGAGTTACCAGCCACACGTTCAACCACCAATGCCTGAATTTCTTCAGGCATTTCAAGAATCGGAAAATATTCCATTTACTCGCAGAGGGGTGAAATTGATTTAGAGAGAGAGAGCAATTGTGTAAAACAATAGAGAGTTGAACATGTAATTGTTCGAGAAGTACCTTATTTATCAGCAACAAAACTGTTTTCGTATCGCGACGTGTTTTTTTTGGGCGAGAAGTTATTCCATAACCCAGCCGTAATGTATTTCATTCAGCTGATATTTTTAATCACTCAGCCGAAATTGACTTCGCGACGTTACGTATTTTAAGATATCAATAATTACGTAGGGGCTATTAAGTTATGTATGGACATTTCATTTTTCGATGTTTTCCTCAGCTGTAACTGGCTAATTATGCCGCCATTGTTTTGGCGTGTAAAAATACGTCTGAAACAAATACCAAGACATGAAAATCCAAAACTTAGCCGTAAGTCAAAAATATGAAAATCCAAAAACCACCCGTAATACAAAAACATGAAAATAAAACTCAGCCGTAATACAAAACTTGAAAATCAAAAACCCAGCTGTAATAGAAGAACAATAAAACCCAAAACCCAGCCGTATTACAAAAACACGAAAATCCCTACAACACTTGCTTACATCGGACAAGTTTTCGCATTATGTCCACTCTGTCTCTTTCCTAGGACGTTTGTTTGCATGTGCAACTTCTAAAGCAGATTTCATCCTATTTTTTTAGGTCTTCCTGGTTGTTGACGAATAGACGGGGGCAAACACGGTTGGTTAGCGACGATTCTGGAATAGGTTGCGCTGAGTCAACCGGCATGACCGATTCAGCGTATGCGCTCACCAACTAAGCGCTGTTATAGTAAGGACTGCACAAGGATATACGACAAACATTCATGTACTCCGCAGCTGCGATTGCGTGTACACATGGTAATTTCTCGCGTTCGAAACGCCGACATGTGCACTTTCGCTCTACCAAATTAACAACATTCAAAGACTTGCCAGAAGATCCATATTTAACTTCAGTGTGATGATCATTAATCCTTTTTACCGTCAAATCCCTTGCGTCAGTTACATGACCCTATTAAGAAAAATAGAATAAATGTGAAACGGCTGACTTATTACATATAAAGGCTGACTTGAGAACTCTAAAGGCTGACTTAATAACTATAAAGGCTGACTTATTTTTAGTGTTACGACTGACTTAATTACATGTAGTAGTTTCTCCACACCACGCGTAAGCGTCGTTGGCTGCTATCTGGCATCTTCTCTCCGTTCAGCAAACCATCTGGTCATCATAACACATATCGATTCTAATATTCGAACAATGTTAAGACCTCTAGCATTCGACAATGCTCTGTTCATTGATTCTGCTATGTTCGTAGTCATCAAATTGTACCTCTCTCCCTAGAAATGAACACGCGTCCACAGTCGTACATCAGCTTTTTGTAGGTAGCTGTGGAGTGCAGGATTAATCGCTTCAATCTCCTCGAAAATCGCAGTAAAGTCAGACATCCTAAAACATCTCGCCGCTTTCTTCACCATACAAAATACATATTTCCTTTGTACCGTCCCAATATTTTCTTATATAAATGGTAGGTGCATATTCTCCGAGCAGCTAATGGATACACATTTCTAATTGCTTTCCCTATCGAATTATGCCTATCCGAGATTATCGCAAGACCCTTGTCGTCAGGAATCAAAAGTTTTAGTTGCGTAAAAAACCAATGCCACGAATCATCATTTTCAGTGTCAACCACTGCAAAGGCTATTGGAAAAATCTGAAAGTTACCATCCTGAGCTAGTGCTGTGAGTAGTGTTCCTTTGTAGTTACCATTAAGAAACGTACCATCGACAACTACAACTTTGCGCATGAAAGGAAACCCATTTACGCTCGCACCAAACGCAAAGAACACATACATGAATCTTCCAAGCTCATCGATTTGAAGACGCGTAACTGTACTCGGATTTGCCCTTCTTATCATGTATAAGTAAGAAGGCAAGATTTCAAACCCACACTCAGGTGTTCCCTCATCGATTTCCCTTGCAAAGTTCAGCGTCCGGTGTGATTTCCAATAATCCATCTATCACATGAAAAAATGATACACATAACTCAGCCGCATCATTACATTAAGACAGCCACAACGTAAACATAACTCAGCTGCATCTAAAATTATAATAACCCAGCCGTATTGTAATAATATGTCAGCCGCTACGTTAATAACATATTACTCAGTCACAATGTTTACATAACTCAGCCACAACAAAGTAATTACCTTTACACCAAACTGCTTAGTGATAGCTATTCCGACACTCGTAGGGCAAACGGCCGGACCAACGTCGCCGAGAAAGTTCTTGTACGACTCTCCTAAAATATCTGGTGTTGCTTGTCGAGATCGATTAGAACGCTCTGGGCAAGAACATGTATGATTCGAATCGTACATAGGAACATAAAACGCTGGGGATTCCCCTTAGGTTGAAGAACAAACTCTCCAGAGACATCCATCAACCCAATACTTAACAACGTATGATGTCGGGGTTGATGTTTCTACATCAAAATCAAATCGATGCCTCACTGTAAGAAGTTTCAGTCGTCTCTCGAAATCGTCTTTACTCTCGTATCGTTGCCTTACTTCAAGTTCTATCGACGACATCTCCAACTTTAGAACCTCCAGATTCCCTTTAGATCCGCTCGTTGAGAAGTTCTGATATCTCTTCTTGGGAGGTAGCGTTGGTGAATCTTCGTCTTCTGTAAGAGACTCACCGTATGAGCTGAAGTTATCATCTTCAGATGAAGCACCGTCCGAGTCGTCGAACATATCAAATCGGCTTTCAAATTCATCATCTTCTTC
>NC_027751.1:8985583-8997291 GCF_000695525.1 Brassica oleracea var. oleracea
AGAGCAGTCATTCTCATTGTCCTCTTGTTCCTTCTCCAAACTGCAACCATCGCAACTCCCACTGTAGTTTTCGTCTCTGGACTGAACTTCTGAAGCTTCTACTTCTGAGCAGTCATTCTCATTACTCTTCTCTCTTGCTCTTTCATCCTTGTTCTCCGTAATCTCCACACATAGACGTAGTTGTTCGATTTTCTTTAGGCTTAGAAAATCTTGCAATTGTCGAGTATTGGACACGTAAACTGGTGGAGTGTCGTGCACCATTGTTTTCAATGCTTTATTCGAGAACATGTAGCTAAGCTGAATATGATCCCTCAATTCATTCAATCCGTAATCATCGAGAATAGACTTTGCGAAATCTTCACGTGTTGTTTTCTCATCTAAATGAAGAACTCTACACCCTCTACTGTCGACTTGAATACATATATGTTTTTCTTAATCCAGTTACCGGAAACAATAACTACCAGATACATAACCAACTGAGAAAGATGAAGAAGATAGATAACTAAGATGAAGAAGAACATGGACAGTCCCATAAACCAAGTTGTAAATTTCGTTCGTTAGTGATGACATGGCAAATCCGAGTTGATGACAAGGCGGATTCCTTGTCTGTTTCTTGGATTTTTTTACAAAACTCAACCAAAAAGTTAACATTATCTCAGCCTTTAAGTAACAATAACTCGGCTGTCACGCATTTGATTAACTTAGCCATGTCGTATTTAAACGACACTCCAACAAAATAACTCATTCATTATGAAATTAAAACTCAACCGTAATTGAAGAGAACCCAGCCATAAACAAAAATCAGCCGTAATTAAAAGACAACCCAACCATAATGTAAAATATAAACCAGTCGTAATAATGTCATAGCAAAGAACATAAAAAGAGAAAAGATTCTGTTAGAATACATCTTCACCACTCCCTTGTGTCCCTAATCATGCTCATCGGTTCAAACTCATGGAAGAAGAGCCCCAACTTTTTGATCCAGAAACGGCGGTTACACATTTTGTCATCCTTACTGTTTTCAATGTACCACAAGACCCAATCTCGCTCCAAAACAGGAACACATTGGCAACTATAGAACGAAGGAACAACGGTTGAAATGAACTCGTCCCTCTTTTCCCGAAACTTGTCACCGTGCGATAAAACCCATGCCCATTTTAGAGATCAAACTAGTTTTCCGATCCTGTCAACTGATTCCCTTGTAAAACGAGAAAAATACTCCTCATCACCCCAAAAGATTTTTATAGTCATTGCGTATGTATACACAGAACGCTCATATCCTTCATCCGCTGCAAGCTTCATGAAAGCAAGTCTTTTTTTCTGAAGGTTAAATGTGAAGAAAAACTGTACACCCTTCATATAAAGTGTGCTTGGATTTCTCTCTGCGTAGCAAGTTTTAAACAACTCAGAAGACATATTGAGTCTCCTGGGAACGGATAACACATAGTAAAAATGGTTTACCCTGCTCCGCTCTGCTAACGCCTTCATCGACATGCACGATGCTCTTAGGCCATAGAGATCTGTGAAGGAGTTACCGGCCACACGTTCAACCACTAACGCCTGAATCTCTTCAGGCAATTCAAGTATCGGGAAATAATCCATTAATGTAACGTTAATATAACTAAGAAATGATATTTAAGATAACTCAGCCATGTTGGTTAATATAACATCGACGCCTTTATAGAGATCGAGACGGTAATACTTTATTATTTAACTCAAAATATAACTCAGCCGTTAATATTAACGGGACGGCTAAGTGTGGAAAATATGGTTCAGAATTAATATCGAGGCCTTTATAACATCGAGACGATAATACTTTAGTATTTAAAAACTGATTTAACAATGGGACGTTTCGTCTTTCTTGATTTGACCGTGTTGATATATTATGGCGCCTCAAAAGTGTAGAAAATACGGCCCAAAACTAATATCGAGGCCTTTATAACATGGAGACGATAATACTTTACCATTGACAAAGTTTGATAAGGCGGAAATTAACGATAACTCAAGCTTAATTAAATGATAACTCAGCCAATAAATTATCGATAACTCAGACATAATTAAATGATTAACACGGCCGTAAAATAACGATATCTCAGACATAATTAAACGATAACTCAGCCTTAAATTAACGATAACTTAGGCATAATTAAATGATAACTCAGCTGTAATTAAACAAAAACTCAGTCGTAACCATTACCATAAACCCATACATTAATATGTTGTTCTACATACATAATGGCATAGCAAAGAACAAAAAAAGATAGGTTTCTCATACGATGCATCTTCACCACTTCATTGTGTTCCTAATCAAACTAATTGGTTCAAAGTCACGGAAGAACAGCCCCACCTCTTTGATCCAGAAACAGCAGTCACACATGTTGTCATCCTTAGTGGTATCAATGTGCCACAACCAGGGACATTCTCGCCTCAAAAGAGGAGCACATTGGCAACTGCAGAACGACGGAACAACCGCTGAAATGAATTCGGCCCTCTTTGTGCGGAACGCGTCACCGTGCCACAAACCCCATCCCCATTTCACAGATCGCACTAATTTCCCGATCCTGATAACGTATTCCCTTGTAAAACGAGCAAAATACCCCTCATCATCATCCCAAAAGATTTTTCGAGTCATTGCGTGTGTATACACAGCACGCTCATATCCTGCATCTGCTGCAAGCTTCATGAGAGAAACTCCTTCTTCTTCAAGGTTTAATGTAAAGACAAACTGAACACCCTTTATACAAAGTGTGCTTGGATTTCTCTTAGCGTAGAAAGTTTTCAACAACTCAGCAGGCATATTGAGTCCCCAGAGAACGGATAACACATCGTAAAAATGGCATACCATACGCCGATTTGCTAACGCCTTCATCAACTTGCACGATGCTCTAAGGCCATAGAGATCTTGGAAGGAGTTACCGGCCACACGTTCAACCACCAACGCCTAAATTTCTTCAGGCATTTCAAGAATGGGGAAATATTCCGTTTGCTTTGAGAGTGGTGATAGAGAGTAATTGTGTAAAATAGAGATAGAGAGTAATTGTGTAAAATAGAGAGTTTAAAGTTGTACTGTTAGAGTAGACACATTATTTATAGGCAGAGAACGGTTATATTATCGCGACGTTTCGCTTTACGACTTTTTGTTTTTTGAGCGGGAATTTAATCCATAACTCATCCACTCAGCCGTAACACAAAACATTAAGAACAAAACTCAGCCGTGTCACAGAAACATAAGAAACCATAACTCAGTTGTAATACGAAAACATTAAAATCCATATCTCAGCCGTAATACTGAATCAAGAAAACCCTAACCCAGCCGTAATACAAAACATTAAAACCAAAACCCAGCCTTAATACAAAAACATACGATAGTGCTCTGTTCATCGTCTCTCTTGCTCTGTCATTCCGATTCATTTCGTCATCCTTGTTCTCCGTAAACTGGTGGAGTGTCGTGCGCCATTGTTTTTTGATGCCTCAATTCATTCAATCCGTAATCATCGAGTACAGACTTTGCGAATTCTTCATGTTTTGTTTTCTCATCTAAATGCAGAACTCTACACCCTCTACTGTCGGCGTTGATTACATATCTGTTTTTCTTAATCCATTTATCAGAAACAATAATTATCGGATCCATAAGATCTCGGAGAAAGATGAAGAATAAGATGAAGAAGATAGATATATAGATAGATAAAGAAGATAAAGAAAAAGGTGAACAGACAGACAAACGCAGTTGTAAAGTAGTTCGTTAGCAGTGACATGGCAAATCCGAGTTGATGATATGGCGGATGACATGGAAAATCGGTTAATCAGCCGACAGACGAATATATAACTCAGCAAACATAAATCAGCCCTCATTTACAATGTAAGTCAGCCGAACCGTGGATAATATTTCAGTAATTAATCTTTTGATCCGTAATCAGCCGTAATTAGGATGAAAAACGATAAATCAGCCGTATCGTCACATAGGTCAGCCATAATTAGGATGAAAAACGATAAATCAGCCGTATCGTCGCATAGATCAGCCGTCAAATGAATGATATTCTAGTAATTAATCTTTTGCTAATAAGTCAGCCGTAAATGAGCTGAGTTTACTGTTAATCAATCCTATTACGGCCGATTAAATATAAACTCAGCCGTAACAACATCACATTAGTCAGCCGTAAATTAAATAACTCAGCCAGTTGATATTCATTAACTCAGTCGGGGAAACATAACTCAGTTGTGTCTTAACTACAACTCAGCCAAATTTTCCAGAAAACAAATCGCCGATGTATAAGTCAGTCGTAACCTTTGTCTGTAAGTCAGCCGCTATCCCATAAATCAGCCACATTTCTGTAATTCAGGTGTACCGACTGGCTGACTTATGTTCTTAAATCATCCGTTTCCTCTTAAGTCAACCGTTTTAATTAATTCAGCCAACACGTAGAAATAAATCAGCCGTAATGACGTATGTAGCGATTTACGGCTGGCTTAATGAAAACACAGAACATAATTCCTACGTGGCGCCGGGTTTTTGCTTACGTGGCAGCGAAAAGTAATGGCATTCTTGTAAATATGTTTTTTCTCATAACGTAAAAAAAGGGCACGCTTGGTATTTAAAAAATATCAGTAATAAAAAAAAATATGTATTGTTCTAGTTAATTGTCTTAAAATATTGTATATTTGAGTAAACTTCCCTTATAAGTTTATCTCTCCACTTTTGTGTTGGTTTTCCTAAAGCCAACAATACTTGACTTTTGCAACTTTTTTTTCATTCTTTTTATTTTTTCACTAAAAATATTTTTTTTATTCTTCCTTTTGTAACTAAATCACTTATCTAAGTTTGTTACAATTTTATTAAAATTTAAGATTGACTAATTAATCATTGAATTTTTTTTCTTGTTCATTTGAATCCATATTGTAATATTTTTACAATCATATATAATTAAACTTTTAATAGTATCATAATTTTACTTTTAAATAAAATATTTTAAATATTATTCCAAACTTCTGTAATTTTAACTACCAATTTTATTTTAATAAAACTTAAACTAACAGTCAAAGTCTTAAAAGCCAAATTCTCTACAGCCATAATTCCAAAGTCAAAGCCTAAAGCAAAAGTCCTTACCAATGGACCCAATAGCTTTCCGGGTGAGATTAATTAGGGGTCTTGTGGTGAGCTAAAAAAAAAAATTTCCTAAAACAATATTTCTGTAAATTTGAAAACTAAAACCTTATTTTATATGATTTTTAGCAATTAAAGCCTAATTTATTAAAGAAAATTGCAAGAAAAGAAAATATCTACTGCAAATGCACTCTTAGTACATAGGCTAACCCATCAATATCTACTGAAAATGCACTCTGGCCATGGTATGTACTGTCTAAATATAAATAGACCTATCTTGGTGATAGCTATTTGTTCACGCATAATATAACCGAAAGCATCACAAGACTAATTAGACCGTTAGCGAGTTTGGGCTAGTTAGACATGGTCGGTCCAATCATCTAAAACATAAAATCATCCCACACGTCAAAATCAAGTTTTTGTAATTTGATATGAAAAAAAAATGCTTAGGTAGCCATGAAAGTCACTAAAGCCTTGCCCAATAATGGAGAGTTGATGCATCAAACAATAACATCTAGAGTTTTCCTAACGTAATAATCATCACGACTACGAAACAAAACATCATCACACCAATCAATTTTACCCCAAATCTCACTTCTTCCCTGGTGCCTCCTTTCTAGCGAAATCTGCGCACACCGTATTGTTTCACGATCTTTATAGAAAAACAAAACCAGTTTCCCACCGTAACTAGTCCCAGCGTGAAAATCTCGCCTCGGCCACCAACTCTTCCAAACCATTCACCACTACCCAACTACTCTCTTTTGGGTCATAAGCTCTCAACACCTTCCCACCACGCTTATAATCGAAGTAATACAATACGTCATCAACGACAGATGCATTCTCCCAATCAAACATATTCAGCATCTTGTCTGTTTCCCATTTATTTTCCTTTGGGTCGTAAACATAAACAATGCTCTTAAGAGGATCCCTCGTATACATCTTACCAGCCATAACCACACACTCACCAGTCCACCTGTAACCCCTCACAGTATCTGGCAGCTCCTTCTCAGGCTCCCATATATGTTTGTCTATATTGAACACCGCCATGGCCCTCCCCCTTGGCTCGTTACGATATCCATTTACATATATATTTTCCCGTCCATGAAGTAAGCAAATGAAACAGACATGGTTACATTCATATCAGGCAAGAGGCGCACCTTTTGTGATCTACAGTCAATGCTTATCTTATTCGGTAGAAAAGAGAACAACTTATCAAACACGTATATAGTCGAGCCCACGGCGACAAAGCTTCCACCGAAATGCATTTTGGGAAGAGTAGGGATAAGGACCAAGCAGTGATTACCGTTGGCTTTCCTGCGGAGAACATACAACTGGTGATTTTGGTTTTCTCTGTTACAGAAGACAACATAGAGACGGTGTTCCCTGCATCCTAACAGTGATTGTCTTGCGTATAGCTCACGGGAGGTAACAAATGATCGGATGTGCTTGGAGACAAGGGAGAGTATTGGATGGTAGCACCGTAGCAACTCCGTACACGCGCTAAGATGTCAAGGATGATGTCTTCGGGAAGTGACGGGAGGATCAAAAACGGCGGTTCTGGCGATTGCTCCTTGTTTGACCTAGTTTCGGACGACATTCTCAAACTTCTCCGAGAGAGAAAATCACAAAAACCCTAATTTTAGGCTCAGTTAAATCAACTGCCGGAGAGAGAAAAAAGCCCTAAAGGCCGAAAATTAATTTCGTTTAAATAGCTCAATAAAAAACTATTTTGAAAACCGATAAACCAAACAAATAACAATTGCTTTTAAAATCGGACCGGTAACTGAACCAAAAAATCACAATTTAGTATAGTTTAACCGAATCAAATTTGGTTTAATAATCTGTTTCAATATATTTTAATATATAAATTTAAAAATAGTGTTAGTACATTATGATACATAAATAAATACCAAATCACTACAAAAAAACACGCGAAATCCGACGTCGTCGGAATTTCGTCGGAATGGCCATATACCGACGACATTCCGACAAAAACCGTCGTCGGAAATATCTGGTCGGAAAAAAAAAGTTCGTCGGAAATTCGTCACAAATTCCAACGAAATTCCGATAAGTACTGACAGACACTATTCCGACGGATATTCCGACAACATTTTTCATCGGAAGTGTTTCGTCGGTAATTGGTCGGAATATATTTCCGACAGATGCCGTCGTCGGAAAAATGTCCGACAAAATTCTGACGATGATGTTACTCCGATATTCCGACGACACCTGAATCCGTCGGGATTTCCGAGAGCCCTTATCAGTCGGAGTCCGTCGGAAAACTCCGACGAACATGATGCGTCGGATATTTCCGACGAAATAGTCTATCGGAATCGGAATATTCCAAGGAAATATGATCGTCGGAATTTTCCGACGTTATTTGCCGTCGGAAATTTCCGACGGAGATAGTTTCGTCGGAATATTTTTTTTATTATTTCAAATAATTTAATTAATTTCTTTTTTATAAATCAATAAAAACTGAAATTAAAAATAATATTATACAAAAATGTTTTACATAAATTAAAAAAAACATTTTCAAGTTATTAAACATACATAAATTAAAAAACATTTTCAAGTTTTTAAACAAAAAAACTAAAATTCATTGGAATTCATCTCGGAACAAACGCTTCATCTTGTCAATGATCTCGTTGTTGGTCTTCTTCTGATCCGCCAATTCCGCAAGAATTGTAGCGTTTTGCGTCTCTAACGCTTCAATCCGCTCATCCTTGTTCTGCAGGTGTTCCATGATCATGGGATCTGTGTAGGGAGTTTGTGAAGAAGAAGGACACGAAGACGCACGACGAGCCAAACCGACCAAACGTCCTTTCTTCTTTTGAACCGTCTATATAGGAAAAAATGAAATATTAGTAATCAAATTTAAATAATAATGAAAGGAAAATTAAAAAGTTACATGTTCCACCATTTCGTTGATTTGAAGTCGGCAAAAGGTCCTCCAAAGAAGACATACTGCAAGCCCCGAGGTTGTGGACAAAAACACCTTTCCCGCCACGATCACTGTTGCGGTTGGCTGCGTTTTTGGCGGACTTTTCCTAAGTCTCCTGCTTCCCCCAATGCACCTGCAAGTCCTCCCAAACTTTGGTGTTGATATTCTTCGGTATCTTGCCCTTGAGCCATAGTTGCTTCCACTCATAGATCTGGTTCGTATAGGACTCCGCGACCTTCTTGTGGAAGGCCAGACGAACAGTTTCGGTATGCCCAGACTCCCAATTGAATTGTTGCTACAAAAAAACCGAAATTAATAAATAAATTGAAAAAAAAGAGTAAAAAAAAAAATTGAAAATTAAAAGATTACCGCAAAATTACGGAACCATATCTCCTTTTCTTCTAAAGGCATCACACTGTAGGTCTTGTATCCTTTGCGGAGCATGGAATACATCATTGCATTAATACAGGCGGTAATGCCGTCGTGTGACTTGTTGAACCTTAAAAAAAATCAAAGATTAAGTTAAAAAATGAAAAAAAAAACAAAGATTATATTAAAAAAAAGAGGAGAAAAGTTACCACGTAGTATATCCTCGTGGTTGGGAATGGAGCACCTTGAGATGATCTCGACCAGGTTGTCGAACCAATGTCGCAACTGGCATGACACCGGGCTCATATCGAGTAGATGGATCCTGAGGTGGAGCTGCAGGAGGAGGAATCGAATTTAGCTCATGCGATGATTCCGATACATGGGAACTACTCCCTGAACGAACTCGCTTCCGAGGTACGGGACCGTCAGACCTACAAAATAAAATCCGTCAAAATTAGTCATATATATAAAATGAAAAATATTATAAATGTTTATAATTCTTAAAATCTAAATATAACTTAAAAAAATGTTTCTAATTTTGTAACAAGTTCATATAAACATATATATTAATACTAGTAAAATGCTTTTATATCATTAAAATGTTTATAATCCCAAAAAAAATAATAAGTTTTATAAAAATGTTTATAACTTTGTAAAAACGTTTATGTATATTAAAAAAATATATATATAATTAAAACTTTTCATATATATTATAAATTATAAAAAAGTTTTATAAATATATTTCACATATACTAAACGTTTTTATGTAAATAAAAAATTTATATAAATAATTATAATTCTAAAAATCTAAATATAATTTTTACCAAAAATTAAAACGTTTTATATATATTAAAAATTAAAAACGTTTTATGAAAATATTTAACATATAGAAAACGTTTATGTATATCAAAAATATATATAACTATAATTCCAAAAATCTAATTATAACTTTACTAAAAATTAAAATGTTTTTAATAATTATAAAAACGTTTTATGAAAATATTTAACATATAGAAAACGTTTATGTATATCAAAAATATATATAACTATAATTCCAAAAATCTAATTATAACTTTACTAAAAATTAAAATGTTTTATATATATTAAAAATTATAAAAACGTTTTATAAAAATATTTAACATATAAACCCTAAAATCTACAAATCTAAAATTTTCAATCTACATATAAACAACAAGCTAAAACCAAATCTAACAATATATAACTCCTAAAACTATCAATTCTATCATAAATCTTTAGATTCAAAACCTATAATCCACAAATCTAACATTCCAAACCTAAAAACATATAATCTAAAGAGGGAGTCAAAGACTTACATGATTGGGGAAGAGATTTGGAGGAGTTGGAGTCGGAATCGGCGGTTTGTGACAGAGAGAGGAGGGAGAGGCGTGGAGAAAATGAGGAAGAAGAGAACGAAATGAGGGAGAAGAAGAAGGGTTGGTTTATATATCAAAAACAAACCGACGGATAAATTCCGCCGGAATTCCGTCGGTTTATTTTTACGCGGTTAATAAAATGATTTCGCGAATATTCTTCCCGGGTAAAGTGAAATATTCCGACGAAATTCCAACGAAGACTGCCCGTCACTTTTCTTCTGTCGGAATAAACGCGAACATCGACAAAGGAAGCCTCGAGAAATCTTTGACTTTATGCATGTCCTTTGATTGGTCGGGGGTAGAGTCCGTCAGAATTTCGTCGGTACCATCGGTCAGAATTTCGTCGGAATTTTGTTGGTACTTTCGACGGAATTCCGACGGATCCGAGAAATATGAATTTGGGGATTTGATAACAACAATCTTATGAGCACATACAAATTTTTGATAGTATGTAAATGATTTACAAGAGGTTTAACTGAAATATTCAATTGTTTCACACACTATATTATACAAAATCAAAATCTAGTCTTATATACCATAATATGTTTGCATAAGTATAAGTATTATTGGAGGATGTTACGAATACGTTGATACGAATATGAATTATTTTGCTATACGAAAAACTTTATAAAGCCTTTATATGTGAACTAATTTCATATTATAAACTTACATATGTCATATTTAGATATTTTAATTATGCAATTATACATTTATAATAACTTTGCAAATCTAAAATAAAATTCGTCGGAATTCCGTCGGTAATATCCGACGATATTACGACGAAAGCTAGACTTTCGTCGGAATTCGGTCGAAAATTACCGACGGAATTCCGACGACCTTTAAACCCTATCGAAACACCAAAATTATGAGTATAAGGTATATTGCCTCATAAGTATAAGTGATTCCAACTGAAATATTTAATTGTTTCACACACTATATTATAAAAAATCAAAATCTATCGAAATTACCGACAGAATTCCTACGACTTTTAAACCCTATCAAAACACCAAAATTATGAGTATAAGGTATATTACCTCATAAGTATAAGTGATTCCAACTGAAATATTTAATTGTTTCACACACTATATTATAAAAAATCAAAATCTATCGAAATTACCGACAGAATTCCTACGACTTTTAAACCCTATCAAAACACCAAAATTATGAGTATAAGGTATATTGCCTCATAAGTATAAGTGATTCCAACTGAAATATTTAATTGTTTCACACACTATATTATAAAAAATCAAAATCTATCGAAATTACCGACCGATGAAATCTAGAATTTCGTCGGAATTCGTTCGGAAATTACCAACGGAATTCCGACGACCTTTAAACCCTATCGAAACACCAAAATTATGATTCTCCGTCAGAATTTCGTGGGAATATTGCGACGAAATTCCGACGAACTTCATTTTTATTCTAATTTTTTGTTTTTAAAATGGGACTCTAACAACTTATTTAAAAACTCTTGTAACTTATTAAAAAAACTCCAATAACTTATAAAAATAACTCCAACAACTTATTAAAATACTTCAACAACTTATTAAAAAAACTCCAATGACTTTTATAAAATTGCAAAAACTTATATATATATATATATATATATATAATTAAAGGTATTAGTAATATGTTAAATGAGAAATATACATATTATTAAACCATTATTATTTAAATAAATATATTAAAATACCTGATCTGCTTGAGAAGCGAGAATGAAAGGATCATAATATTGAAGTTTCCTTCGCGAATGAACCGATGTAACACCAAATGCATCAGTTTTCACCCCTCGATCTGGAGTGTTGTCATACCAATCATAACAGAATACAGTACACCGCAACCCAACCATACCAGGATACTGAATTTCCAAAATATCTTGTATGTTGCCGTAGTACACATC
>NC_027751.1:8997366-8998038 GCF_000695525.1 Brassica oleracea var. oleracea
TGAGTTGTTGAAGCTCCTCTTCTGTGTCGTGTATGTAAGTCAACCGCAGCTCTGCCATATAAATATTATACAAAAGTGATGTCACTAATTAATCTACAAATAAAATTTAATAAACAATATGACCTTTTAAATGAAATAAAATTATTTATCTCTCATATTGTAGAAGATCTTCACCGTTGGTGAGCAAATATGTATGCAAATGAGCGTGTTTCCTCTCAGTAAGTTTTCGCCTCTTTGGTTTTCCACTAAGTCGTCCAATTTCCCTGAACATGTTTGGAACGGTAACATAATACGTTGCCCTTTGCCCTCCATCATCATGCCGAGAAGGTCTCCGTTTTTTTGTCTGCACTTCTGATGGAAAGTAGTTTTCAGCAAAGTTTGATGTTTCCTCATTGATCACCTGTGCGACTATTGAGCCTTCCACCTTGCTTAAATTTTTGATCTTCTTCTTCAGATGATGCATAAAACGCTCAAAAAGATACATCCATCGGTATTGTACAGGACCACCAAGTTCCAATTTTTTGCGAGATGAAAGCAAGATGTTCCATTACATCAAAAAAACGAAGGAGGAAATATCTTCTCGAGGTTACACATGCTCACGGGTATGTTATCCTTTAAATTACTAATATCATCCGCGGTGACGGATCTAGTGCATAAATCACGGAAGAAAGC
>NC_027751.1:8998135-9001871 GCF_000695525.1 Brassica oleracea var. oleracea
TGATAACCAATTAAAATATTATAAAATATCTACAATTGCTTCATGAACATTTTGTGGCAATAGTGAGGAAAAATAAAACGGAAGGAGACGCTGCATCATTACATGACAATCATGACTCTTCAAGCCAGTAAATTTTTCTTCACTTTTGTCAACGCTGTTACGTAAATTTGACGCATAACCATCTGGAAATATCACTTTATCTATAATCCAATCAAAGAACTCTTCCTTTGCAGCTGCAGCCAACCGGTATATGGGAAAGGGAGCCACACCGTTCTCATCAACGTGAAGTTCAGAACGATCACAAATATCTATTAAATCCAGTCTTGACTTCAAATTATCCTTCGTTTTACCTTGGATGTTAAGAATTGTGTTCATCAGATTGTCGAAAAAGTTCTTCTCAATGTGCATGACATCTAAATTATGCCGCAACAGATGATCCTCTCAATATGGCAGATCCCAAAAATGCTCTTTTTGTGCCAATTGTGTAGTTCTCCAACAGCGTCGATTCGAATATTTTCTTGTCCACCAACGTCTGGCGTCCTATCTGCACCAAAATCCCTTAACTGCTCCGACAATTTTTTTCCACTAATTTCTTCTGGTGGACTGTCAGACACCTTCTTTTTCTTCGTAAAAAAAGTCATGCTCCTACGGCATGGATGATCGGGTGGTAGAAATCTTCTGTGACAGTCAAACCAACACGTTTTCCTTCCGTGTTTTAGCTGGAAAGCATCTGTGTTATCTTGACAATGTGGACATGATAGCCTCCCATGTGTTGTCCATCCAGATAACATCCCATATGCTGGAAAATCACTTATTGTCCACATAAGTACTGCCCGCATCTGAAAGTTTTCTTTGCACGAAACATCGTATGTCTCAGCACCATCCGCCCATAGTTGTTGCAACTCATATATCAGTGGCTGAAGTGATCTCTTCAGATGCGCTGGCCCGGGGACGAGAATGGAGAGAAACAAAAACTCTCGTCGCATGCACAAATTGGGTGGTAAGCTGTACGGTGTCACAATCACTGGCCATACAGAATATTGTCTTCCATGCTTTCCAAACGGGCTGAAACCATCAGTACATAATCCAAGATAGACATTTCTTCTCTCATGGGCAAATTTTGGATATGTTTATTGGAAATGTTTCCAAGCTTCTGCATCTGAAGGATGTCTAATCTGACCATCTGTGGAGTGCTCTGCATGCCATCTCATTGGTTGGGCTGTGCGTTCAGACTGATATAACCTCTTTAGTCTTTCCGTCAAAGGCAAATACCACATCCTTTTGAATGGCACCGGAACTCTTCCCTTTGTTTGCTGATAACGAGGTTTCCCACAAAATTTGCATCCATCCCGTTTCTCATCTGCTCTCCAATAGATCATACAGTTGTCGATGCATACATCTATCACCTGATATGGTAAATCAATACCCGCTACCAGTTTCTAAACCTCGTAGTATAAACTCGGTTCTAGATTATCCTCTGGTAGAACACCTTTAACGAAATCAGCAATCGCATCCACGCACTCTTCAGCCAAATTATAATCTGTCTTAATACCCATCAATCTAGTTGCAGATGATAAGGGTGAATGACCATCTCGACAACCTTTGTACAAAGGTTGTTTTCCTGCATCCAACATGTCAAATAATCTCCTAGATTATGCATTGGGTTCTTCCCCTCTATAATGATCATTTACCATTTGCTCAGTACCTACACCGTAATCTACTTCCGTCCTTGGTTCTTCTAATCTAACCACAGGCTGAGGTTCGCTAGTACTACCATATTCATAACCAGTTTCTCCATGTAGATACCAAACCTTATAACTCTGTGTAAACCCTCTCATATATAAATGAGTCCAAACATCTCATTCCCTTATAACCTTATTATTATTGCAGGAGGAGCATGGACATCGTAACATACCGGTATTTGCTTCCGGTTGTCGTTGAACAAGCGCCATGAACTCGCCAATACCTACCATGTATTCCTCCGTAAGCAAATTGGTGTTTGGATCCAAATGTGGTTTATCCATCCACGATCGATGATAATTTCCATAAGACATGATTATTTTTTCGGATTTGTAGACAGCGAAAAGAGAAAAAAGAATGAACGAGGGAAATGTGGTGTGGGGATGTCGCATTTATAGGAAAAGTTCATGCGACACTCCGACAGATTTCCGACCGAATTCCGACAAACATAACAAAATTCGTCGGAAATTCGTCGGAATTGTTAAACGGTCAAATATTTCGTCAGAATCCGAACAGTCAAAAAAATGTCCGTCAGAATTTCGTAGGAATCTGAACGGTCAAAAAAATGTCAGTCGGAATTTCGTCGGAAATGCATCGGATTTCTAAAACGGTCAAATTTCTCCGTCGGAATTTTGTCGGAATCCGAATGGTCAATATGGGCGTCGGAATATTTCCGTCGGTAAGTCGTCGGAGTTCTTAACGGTCAAAATATCCGTTGAAATTTTATCGGATATTTCTAACGAAATTAATTTCGTCGGTATTTCGTCGGAAACTCGTTGGAATTTCGTCAAAAGAAACCGACGAAAGTGACGTCCGTCGGAGTGACCGTCGGAATGTGGCGTGTTTCTTGTAGTGAATATGAACATAATAAATATAAATTAGTTTTTGTTTATATGGTTGATGTATAGATTTTTGATTTTGATACTTTTAATAGTTTTTATCGAACTTAATAATTTTAAAATCTGGTTAAGGTTTATGACGGAACCAATTATTAAATCTAACTTGACTATATAAGTGGTTCATGGTTGAATAACCATAGAGTCGTCTGGTTTTAAAAACACTTCAAATAAGTTTTCTCTCTCCGATATCGGACCGGGGCGTTCATCACCAAACGAGAACCGCTAAAACCCTAACTCGACCGTCATCGCCTCTGAAAATCGCTTCTGTGCAGAGAGAAGATGAGAGTGAAGAGGCAGAAGAAGAACAGGAGAACAGTGAGATTCTTCACCGTCTGTTTCGGTTTCCGACAACCCTTCAAAGTTCTATGTGACGGCACTTTCGTCCACCACCTCGTTTCTAAAGATATCACTCCCGCCGACGCTGCTGTCTCCGAGCTCCCGTCAAGCTCTTCACCACCAGGTGTGTGCTTGCGGAGTTGCAGAAACTGGGTAAAGATTACTCCGAGTCTCTCGAGGCTGCTCAGATGCTTAGCACAGCAACGTAAGCTTTCCGTTTTCTCAACATTCTTACAGTGTTGTCGTTTATAGTGTCCTCAGAGAGAGAGAGAGGTTTGAAGACTGTTATGTTATGAACTCGTTAGTCTTGTATAATTTTGTGTGAGATTAGTTTCTGAGAACTTGGGTTCCATTTGTTGAAAAGTTAGCTTGATTTGGGTCATATTATTGGACTAACAACTCACTAATCATGTTTAACCCAACCTAAATTCTAGAAAGTGTCTAGAAAAATCTCCACCTCCATAAGATAAAAAAAATCTAGATATTTTGGTAGAATTATCTAGATAATTATGATAATATTATCTAGATATTTTAGTAGAATTTTCTAGATTTTGGATTAAAATATGTAAGATATTTTGTACTTTGGAGGCTATAAATGCCTCCACTCTCTTCTCATTTTGTAACACCAAGAAATAATCAAGTTTGTAACAAACATTCAAGTAATAATAAGAGTCCTCTTCTAAGTTATAAAATCTTTCTTCTTCACAAAGCCTCTTTCTCTTCAAACACTTAAACACTTTCTCCATCTTTATAAAGTTTTT
>NC_027751.1:9004489-9054230 GCF_000695525.1 Brassica oleracea var. oleracea
AAAAGCACAAGTGGCTTCGTGTTTTTCATTGGAGAAACAGCTTTCACATGGATGTCAAAGAAGCAACCAATTGTCACTCTTTCTACTTGTGAAGCGGAGTATGTGGCAGCTACTTCATGTGTTTGTCATGCTATTTGGTTACGAAACTTGCTAAAGGAGTTGAACCTACCACAAGAGGAGCCAACGAAGATCTTTGTAGATAACAAGTCGGCAATAGCATTGGCGAAGAATCCAGTCTTCCATGATCGGAGTAAGCACATCGATACTCGTTATCACTACATTAGAGAATGTGTTACCAAGATGGACGTGCAGTTAGAGTATGTGAAGACAAATGATCAAGTAGCTGATATCTTCACCAAGCCACTCAAGCGGGAAGATTTTATCAGGATGAGGAGCTTAGTCGAAGTAACCAAACCAAGTTTAAGAGAGGGTGTTGAAAAGTAAACTTGATTTGGGTCATATTATTGGACTAACAACTCACTAATCATGTTTAGCCCAACCTAAATTCTAGAAAGTGTCTAGAAAAATCTCCACCTCCATAAGATAAAAAAAATCTAGATATTTTGGTAGAATTATCTAGATAATTAGGATAAGATTATCTAGATATTTTAGTAGAATTTTCTAGATTTTGGATTAAAATATGTAAGATATTTTGTACTTTGGAGGCTATAAATACCTCCACTCTCTTCTCATTTTGTATCACCAAGAAATAATCAAGTTTGTAACAAACATTCAAGTAATAATAAGAGTCCTCTTCTAAGTTATAAAATCTTTCTTCTTCACAAAGCTTCTTTCTCTTCAAACACTTAAACACTTTCTCCATCTTTATAAAGTTTTTCATTCCAACACTATTTTTAAGGTATGGAGCTTAGTTTTGTACATAACCTTCATGATGAGCTTAGTAATGTAAATAAAGTTAGGATTAAATCTATATTGTAGATATGGATTCTGTATAATGTGTATGTGTAGTTGATTTGTTTAATTGATATTGTGAGATTTATATATGTATTGAAAGTTAGATTTTTATTTTTATTTATGTGCCACACCTGGACGTTGTACAATGTGTAAATGAAATTGATTTGTTTTAGTATTGAGTTTATAGATGTGAGCACGAGGAGGCAAAACCAGCAGACGAGTGTTTGTCAGAGGTACTCGGAATCAAAAACTCAGAGCATTTCTTTCTCGGTACTCAGGATTTCGAGTTTAGGAAAAAGCTTCAGCAGGTTTGTGTTTATGAGCTGGCTCTTTTGTTTGTTTCAGAGAGTAGATTATCTATGAGGAGTTTTTGAATAATAGGATGGGCAAATCTCCAAAATAACACATTTCTAAGTTTATATCAAAAAAATAGTTCTCAAAAACTAAAATGACCAAAATAGCACATTTCTAAGTTTATCCTTTGAAAATTTTAATTTTTTTATTTTTCAAAATTTGAAATCTTATTCCCAAAACCTCATTTCTCAACTCTAAACCCTAAACTCTAAACTCTAAACCCTAAACCATAAACCCTAAACCCAAAACCCTAAACCCTAAACCCTAAACCCTAAAATCTAAACCCTAAACCCTAAACTCTAAACCCTAAACCCTAAACCCTAAATCCTAAACTCCACCCTTTAACTCTAAACCCTAAGTTTGTGACTTTTGATAAAACATTAAGTGCTATTTTTGTGACTTTTGACCTTGAATGCTAGTTTGGGAACAAAAACTTGATTTAATGCTATTTTTGTCTTTTTCTCTAATAGGATCCCTTTTTATAATTAAATTCAGGAGTCTATCGTTCCACTATTGTGTGGTCTTAATAACAGTCTGCAGATCGATCAACCTTCTGATTTCCAACGCGAGACAGCCAAAGACTCTGAAAGAAAGCGGTTACCAATGTGGAGAAAAGGATGTTGGAGAAACAGACTGCAAGAATCTTAGCTTCTAATAGAGGAGAAGGAACAGTTGAAGACGAACAATGGGAAACGCCCCGAGTTGTCAGTACAAGAAATGGACTCGGTGTGAAGGATAAGCCTCAATTCAAACGAAATAGAGCAAAGGTAACCAATTAAACACACTCACTTTAACAATATTATCGATTAGTAAAAGTTAAAGTCTTAATTTCACTGTGTTGTGTGTTAAGTCTCTTAAGAGTGAACTCACATTGTTGTCTCGAAACTCTTCAGGGTCCAAACCCACTGTCATGCATGAAGAAAAAGAAGGTGAACGATACCAAGAGGCCTCAATCTAAATCCAAAGCTGAACATAAAGCTGGTGGACAAGAGGTTAGATAAGAGATTTAGCAGCTTTTACACTAAGCTGTTCCAATGGTTAATAATTCGTTTTCTTTGTAGGAAAAGAACGGTGAAAGCGGTTTAAAGAAGAGGACAAGAAAACGATCAAAGAAAGGAAAATCTGGTCAGGAGATAACCGAATGAAAACAGTTGTTTCTAGTGACATCTACCAAAACACTCACCAAAAACGTGGTGCTGTTTTCTTTGGTACTGCACACCGTTTTTAATCAAGACAGACCAGCAAGAAGATAATCACTGACAGACCAAGAAGCTAAAACATTTATGTTTTTATTTAAGAAATAAATTGCCACAAAAATATGGAAATAATAGGATTGTTCTATCTCTGAAACAGAGTACAACAAAGCAACTAGAAGTTTTTTTATCTTCTTAAATATAAAAATCAACAGAAGTCACTGAGAGAACCAAATCTTAAATAATGATGAAGTTATAGATGGCACATACGTTTGTTTCATCGAATTTACTTGAGGATTTGGCTACCATAATCATCGTTAAACTTGTCATACAGATGTGCATGCAGATGAGCCGATGGTCGAGTGTTGCTCAGAGCTCGGTCAATGTCTTCTGGTAGTATAGGTCCCACTTTTGGCAACTCTGCAACACAAGAAAAACTAAAAAAGTCAAATGTTTTATTCTTAAAAACTAATGCTAATGATTTGATTCTTTTCACAAGAGACTTTACCATCTTCAGGCACAATCTCTTCTGTGTCTTCCAGTGAAGCCAATGTACGTCTCAACGGTTGCATCGCAGCTTCCTTGCAAAGTATCCTAATGTCCGAACCAGAGTAACCCTCTGATTTCTCAACCAGAACATCATGAGGTAATGGCTCATCACCAGGCTGTGACGGCAAGAGCATCTCAAACATTCCTCTTCTTGCTTCCGGATCAGGTAATGGTACAAGAATCTAAAGATTTCACTTGCTTAAGGTCCAAAACAAAAAGGAAGAAACATATAATATTAAACCAATTTTTCATTTAATAAGAAAAAGAACAAAAGGATACTCTCTTCTCTAGACGCCTGAGCATAGCTGCATCAAGCTCCCAGGGGAGATTTGTTGCAGCTAATACAAATACAAGCTCATTCGTTTTCTGTAACCCATCCATCTACAAGTTTCAAACCCAAAAAAAAAAAAAAACATCAGATTTGTTACTAATGATATGTGATCTTGAGCATTTTGTACCTGAATGAGAAGCTCAGTTTTGAGGCGCCTACTTGCTTCATGTTCACTACGTCCTTCACCACCACGCTGACTTATAATCGCATCTATTTCATCAAGAAAAATAGTCGCAGGAGCATGATGCCTAGCTAGATCGAACAGCACTCTAATCAACTTCTCAGAATCACCTGAAAAAATACAATCCAAAAAAAAGCTTTACAAACTGAACAAAGAGTGCAATGTTTTTTTAATGGTTGAGAGTAAAATAAAAGTGTAAAGACGAGTTCACCTCTCCATTTGCTAACAACAGATGAAGCTGAGATGTTGAAGAAGGTTGTGTTGCACTCTGTAGCAACGGCCTTTGCAAGCATAGTCTGCAGAACACAAACAAAGACTTGTTACGCAAGAAATAGGAATATTACACGTTGGAGATGGAATCATTCCACACCTTTCCGGTACCAGGTGGGCCAAAAAGAAGAATCCCTTTCCATGGAGATAGTAAACCATTAAAGTACCTGCAAAAAAAATCACAAGTTATTTGACATTTTGGCTTTATATGGTTTTAGACAGCAAAGAAGGGACATACGAGGGGTATTTGATAGGCATGACCACAGCTTCTTTGAGCAACCTTTTGGCGTTCTCTAAACCCTTGATGCTTTCCCACTTCACATTTGGGTTCCCACGGATGATATCTCTGTAAACAAGCATTCCCACAAACCATGAAACACACACACACAAATTCATCACAAGACGCTAGAAGTGCACAAGATGGCTTGCCTGCTTAGACTCTCAGCGAGAGTACGAGTTTCTGCAGATTCAAAAGGTGGAAACATTGACTTCTTCCTGCAGAAAGAAACATTAAAGTGCTTATGCTAACCATTCCTTAGATCCCAATGCCATAAGTAGAAAAGCAAAAAGGAAATAAAGATCTTACGGCTTCGGCTTCGGCTTCTCGCGGATCCCATTGGCTAAGCTAGTGTTAACCTCCTGCAAAATCATCACAAAGTCCAAAACTTTTTGAGTCATCTTAGGACAAAAGAACACAACAGAGAGTACTTCTCTAAGGTTTAAAGAAAAGGCTAAAAAAAAGGTCACCTGAGCTGGATTGGTGGCGACTTGAGAAGCATCTTCTTCCTTGTTGCTGGATGATCCATCATCTTCTGGCTTTGATTCTTGGGGCTCTTCAGGCAGCTTCTTCCTCCCAAACTTGGCATCATAAAACGTTTTAAACTCCTAATAAATACATACATTTTTTTTCTTGAAAAAAATCGATTAATCCTCAAAGCTCACGCCTTTGACTGTAGTAGAGAAATCGAAACGGGATCCTTGTTCACTCACTCACTAGGCTACTACAACCAGATTACATCTAAATTTTAAAAATTTCCTCGGTTTCTCCGGTGATTTAACAAAAAAAACAGTTTTTGTTTAAAAGTCTAAAGCGACATTGAAGAGTTTGACTTCGATTTACTACAAATATTCAGTGATCATTTATGTCCTTGTCCTAAACGTAAGGAATGCGAGTTAAGGTAAGAGAGAGAGGGAACAGAGTCGTCGGGGCTTACCAGGAAGCTCCAGCGAGTGAGAGAAGGCTCATCGGTCGTCATCGTTGATGGATCTCAAAAGCTCAGGAGGAAAAGAAGAAGAAACTAAGAGAGAAGAGAAGAGAGGACAAGCAAATATCTCTCTCGCTCTATGTTCTTGTCCGATCGATGTGGAGAGTTGAACAAACCCATTACATCAGCAAACAAGCAAGCACGTGATTCACAGTTGGACACTACTTAAATTATATTATATTATTCAACATATATAAATCTGTAAATTATTATTATAGAATAAATAAATAATTAAATTTGCCAAATTATTAGAGATTCTTTTCTTTTTTTTTCACCGTGGTTTTTAACACCCACACAAAATATTAAGTTGTCCTTTAAAAAATAAACATGAATCTGACCGAAGTAGGGCACACTTATTAGGACGTGCTTGCTGGTGCCTAGTAGTGGTTGCCTCTTTCTTTCTCCTTTCGTTTTTGATGTCAAAGCCATTTACCATATCCAGGGGCGAAGGTAGACCATTTAATTCATGGGCGCACCTTTTGGTAATAAAAATAAAAAGTGCATATAAAAGGGGATCTAACGTGGGAGAGTATGAGTGCACAACGTAACTCGCATATCAGGGGCTGACCATACCATGATACCAAACAAAGATACCAATACGGATACGATGAAATCAACAACGTAATAAAATCCAGATATTATATAATCTCAATGTCCTGATAATAACAGCAGAAGTGTCCGGCTTCGATACCAGAAGTTGTCCCAAAAAAAAAAGTGTTTGGGCTTTCAGATTTAGGATTTGAAGCCTGATTAAATGCTTCTCGACCCACAAAATAATGTCTAATTAGGCTTGTGTATAAAACAAATTTTCATGTTATTTTAAGAAAATAAGAAAGTTAATTTTGCTGAAAAAAAAAGAAAGATAATCTGAAAAGTCAACTAAAAAAACAGTCATAAGTGTTTTCAGTGAATGTCTTAGATGAAACTATACAAGCAAATGATTCTGGTCTTCATTGTCTGGTCCACTCTTCTTTTCATTTGGTCTGCAGTTGTTCGAGTTTGATATGTCTCCTAGCATTCTTCTCCCTCCAAATATATTAGATAGTTGTCTGAAACAACATTTTAGCTAGCACAGAGTGTAGTCTATGATGAATTCCTGTCAAGTACTGAACTGTCCAGCTCCAATCTGAATTGATACTCTGACCAAGGATCCTATTCGCTAGAGCTTCCCATACAGTGTAAGAGTACGGACACGCAAAAAACAAATGATCTCTAGTTTCACGTCTTTGGACTACACCCCCATTGTCTCATCCTGTCTATTGTTGATTATCGGTCCTTCATAGCCATCCAAGTGATAAAACCATATCTTTGTACTCCCTGTGCAAACCACACTACTCGACTCCATTGCTCGCGGTCTTTCTTCTTCTTAATCTGGTTCCAAGTTGTAGATGAAGAGATATTGTCTCGAAAGTCATCCTCTCCACGTTTCCAGAGCATAATGTCACAACCCAAACTTGTATGAGGTGGGTTCATTGAGATAACGTCTGTGTACAAAGCCTGGAACCGACGACTTCGAGCTCCCCAGATTCTCCAACCATCCTGATTCGCAGCTTCACTTACCTTAGCTTGTCTAGTCATACCTAGATAAGTGGTATCCACGGCACCGGTGATAAAATTTTGGATATTAACACTCATTGTTTATCATTTTGTTAATAAACCAAAAAATAGAAAAATAATCAAAAGAGATAACAGTATCAGAAAACAACATTTATTTTTCTATTTTGCTTCTCTTGTCATATAAACTGTTAACATATTATTTAGTAAAAATAAAACTAAAATTTATATAAAAACAGCTTAACCATTGGATAGAGAAAATGGAAGTTGTTTCTCAAAGAGACCAAGTCTATAATCACCAAGCTTAGTTTCGTAACAATGTGACTTGTATTGAGACCAAGTGAGCTCCTTATAAAGCCGATCCTCTTGCTTTGGGACAAGGCATGACATTGGTGCAATCTTCTCGGTCAACGGAGGACCTGCGAAGTAGATCATCGATAACCTGGATCTCTTTGTATTCGTCAGCACTCTGTGTTTTACACTCTTGAATCTCCCGTTAGTCATCACCTGCAATTGTCATTAATAACCACCAAACAAAATTGAAATGTGTGATTTTTTTGAAAATCAACAATACGGTGTTATTCAAAAGTTGAGGAAAATAAAACAGAAAGTTAGTTTCCCTCCGTGATTCAATTCATATAATTTGTCACGTGAAGAAGGTATATGGTATACGCTTACATAGTTTTGCATACATCATATGTAAGTCTAAGTCCAAAACATGTAGGTTATACATGTATATAAGAAATGTCTTTTTATATACAAAAATTGTCAACGGAGAATCCTAAAACAAATTATCCAATCTTAAATCTACACCACTTTTCAATTTAAATTGTTTTTAAAAATAGTATTGTCCTCTTAAAGTTAATAACTAGATTTTGACATGCGCGTCCGCGCGGATGTATTTTTTTAAAACAGATGCTTTTTGTTTTTTATGTCACTATTTAGGGTTGGGCAAAAAACTCGAATTCGAAGAATCGAACCGATCCCAATCCGAATAAGTAGTACCAAATCCGAACCGAAATTGATTAAATATCCGAATTATTCAAAATTTTGGTATTTGAATAACTGAAACCTAATCCGATCCAGACCGAAGTATTTTTGGTATCCAAAATAGATTTATATACTTATATATATTAATTATTTTTAGATTTAATATATATAAAAACATCCAGAATATATATGATACTTTTAAGTTCGTTTAAATACTTGAAAATATATACAAATAATCAAACGTAAATATCTAAAATAGTTAAAATATACTCAAAACTCCAAAAATACTTAAATAATTATTAATTATCTATCCAAATATTTAAACCAAACCAATTTTAATTGGTTATCCATATCCGAACCGAAATTTCAAAGATCTGAACTGAACACGAAATCCCAAACAGACCCAAAAACGAACCAGAACGCCCACCCCTAATCACTATTATGTATTATATATGTGTCATCATAGGTTACAAAAATATGTGTTATCATATAATTAATCGTATTTTATATGTACCATCAAATAAGTTTTCTATAATTAATAATATTTTATACGTACAATCATATAAATAATCACATATATGATATTTTTATATTTCAATGTGAAATATAAAATTCATAATTTAAGTTGGTGTTTGAAATTGAGCTTTGTATTGTATTTTTCTTATATATATTGAAAACATTTTTATAATGGTTACTGGAAAATATGTTAGTAAAAATCAAATTTTGAATATATGTATATTTTTGAATGATTTTTGATATAAATCAATTTTAAATTATATTTCGATTTGAATATGTATATCAAATAACATAAACCATTACTTTTTAATATAATGTAATGAACTTCCAATTTTTTTACTAGAATAAACTCATTACTTTTTTTTCTAACTTAATACTATTCATGTTTCCAGACAACTCTATTTTTTTAATTGTTATATATGTTGTCAAACAAAAGCTTAAAGTACTTCTATTTTAATAAGATAGATTTAAATATAAAATTTTAACCCTAAACCAAAAATGGTGGATTTTCTTGCTTTTTATAAACTAGCATATCTTTTAGTTTAGATATTTTCTTAATAAAGTATATATATGTCTATATGTTGAAAGATTTGTATAGACCTTGGATAAAAAATCAGATTTTTAACAAAACTCTCAATATGTGAAATTCTCGAAGTTGTAAAATTTTGATGATAAAATAAATCAAAAGAGAATATTTAGCACTAAACAAACAAAAAATTGCAACAGAAAGTATACCTGAAGAGTATCTCCGACAATAATGAAGAAAGAGGAGTGATCAGGTGGGACAGCGACCCAACTCCCATCTTTCAAACAAATCTGTAAACCCTCAGTGTCGTTTGATCTGAGCACCGATATTAACTGTGGATCCGTGTGCTCACCGAACCCAATCTCTTCCTTGGCCGGAGTCTCTTGCTTCTCCGGGTAATGGTTCATCCTCAGACACGAATCACTCTCTTTCACCTTCACCAGTTTGCTCAGCTTCTCCTTTGGCTCTATACTTAGCTCTTCTTCTACCATCTCCAGAACCTTGCAAGCCATTCTCTTCATCTCATCCATGTACTCTTCCACCGCCTCTCTGTTTCAACTCAGATTACATTTTAACGTTAGAAGACTAATGAGTCAAGAAACAGAGGAGCTCTGTTTTTCCCCTGTTAAAGAACATGACAACTCTGTATCAAACTCGGGTTTGGTTTTACCTGAAAATTGCATGGGTTTGCTGGAAAACGGCGGTGGTTTTGGTAGACGAGAGATGATGATTAGTGTTGAGGAGAATATACTCTAACCAGCCCATGTCACTACTGCGTCCGATCCGTTTACTACCGTATCCGAATGGGTCGGGTGGACCCGCTTTTTCTTTGAGAGACAGAGGCAGAGCAAAGAACTTGTTGGCCTCTTCCTCCAACTGGGTTAAAAGATCGGGTCGCACTCGGTGGTTGACCACTTTGAAGAACCCCAAGTCCTCGCAAGCCTTCACGATTTGGGTTTTGGCATCTGGGCCGGTTAAGTCTATAACCGGGACTGGGACCGGACTTGGTTTGCATTTTGGGTTAACATAGACTTCGCTATTAAAAGTGACTGGCTGTAACAAAACTACCATGGTATGATTTTTTTAAGTCTTTATAAGAAAACTTATCTAAAGAATAAAAGATTTGAAGTGATGAACTTTGAAAGAGAGAGAGTCCTTCCTTGGTGAAAAGGTTGTTTGCTTAGCTTTATTTATAGTTGCCTGCTGTATGTAGCGCCGAGGTTTTTCTGTACTTTATTCTTAAAATGCTGGTTTTGTTTATTTAATTATTTTTCAATTTGGTTAATACAATTTTTTCCTCTTTGGTGCCGATTTTATTCCAAAATATAATCAGTATATCTTTTAATCTTCATTCAAAAAAATTTGGCCACCAGTTTCATTATTAAAAAATCAATGGTTTGTTGAAGTGAATGAATTCTGGTTAAAGTGAATGGTACCTATAAGGTGAATGTATTTTTGAGAATAGGTTAAAAATCAAATAAATCAAAATCAGAAACATTAATTAAAGACTATATGGCTGTAACTACTAAACTAATATGGAATTAATGGAATATAATTCATTCAATTCATTGGTAATGAAATAGTTTTCTTTATATTTTATCTAATTATTTTTTGGAATTTGTGTAATTGCCATTTCATTCCATTCATAATAAACGGTAAATTTTTTATGTAGAATTAATGGAATCATTACGCATCATTTCATTCTAAAATATTGTAATCCAATTGCATCCTATAAACATTTTTCTTATTTCAACCTACATAATGGGCTATATGCAAATATATCTAACACTCAAAGTCAAACCTAAAACTAACTCATATTTTTTGGGTATTTTTTTTTGCCCTATTCATCCCACAAGTTCATATTATTCACGAAAATGCCATTAACTTTTTTTTCCGAAAATGACATTTTTTACTCTCTCAACCTCTTCATCTTCAACTATTTACAAGTTTGTCATTGCCATCAGTACACCAACCATCATGAACAACCAATTTAAAGTTCTTAATGCAGCTAAATCGATTTACACTTCTTCTTTCTCAATTCTTATGAACTAAAAACATCTTTTTCACTTTCTCTCAATATTCATCCAAAAAACCCAAGATTTTGATTCAATTTTTTTTTATGGTTCATAGAACCATTAAAGCTTACGATTCTTGGTGGGTCACTTTTATTTAAGATTTTGGGTGGTTGAAGAAGACTTATGTGTGCTAAATAAGTGATCTCATTGGTTGAAACTATGAAATCAATTTTTTTTCCAGATCTGTTCGCCCAGACAACTTTCGGGTAAGTCTTTTGGCTGTAGACGACTTACATGGAAGTCTTTTGGTCAATGCAGAGGTTAATTTTGCAATTAACTTTTAAATGTGTTTTTAGAAACGACTTACATGGAAGTCGTCCATCTTTGTTTGTTAAAAAAAAAATTCGAGACAACTTCCATGTAAGTCGTCTAGGGTAAAGGAGTTAGTTTTGCATTTGACCGGATTGTGTCAAAAATTTGACTTTTCCTGGACGACTTACACAACTTACACGAAAGTCGTCCATGATTTTATTCCGAGATTCTAGTCAAACCTTGCTTATCTTGGACGACTTCCGTATAAGTCGTCGGACGGACGACTTTCGTGTAAGTCATCTAGAAAAAAATAAATTTTTGTTTTACTTTTCAATTGCAAAACTAACCTGAAACGACTTACATGGAAGTCATCTAGGTATAAACAAAATATAATTTTTTTAATTTTCTACTGGACGACTTATCGTCCAGGATAAGTCAAATTTCTCACACAATCTGGTCAAATGCAAAACTAACCTGTTTACCCTAGACGACTTACATGGAAGTCGTCTCGAGATTTTTTTTAACAAACAAAGACGGACGACTTCCATATAAGTCGTCTAGGTTAAAATCCAGTTGCATAACTAACCTAAATGGATGACTTCCTAGAAGTCTACCAAACGACCTCCGTGGATGTCGTTTGCGTCAATGTTTAATAAACTTTCATTTTTTCTAAGACTATAAAAACATTTAACATTTTCTTATTAATTCATGTATATTAGTCGATATTTGAGCTCCTGAATGAAATTCATAACTTAATTGGTTTTAATTATTACCAACATTCATATTTATTAATGTTTCCAGAAGACTTCTAGGTTAAAATTCAGTTGCATAACTAATCTAGATGGATGACTTCCTAGAAGTCTACCAAACGACTTCTACGAAAGTTTTTGTAAATTTGTTAAGTAATTTTAAGATATGTTTATTTAATTTTCAAAAGTGTTAAGTAACTTCGAGAATAACAAGTAACATGGTTTAATTTGTCTTCTTAGATCATAAGATACACTTTTTAATTTTCATGAAATTTGAAATTTCAATTTTCACTTAAAATTTTGAGATTCCCGCTCAAATTTTAATTTTCCGCTTATATTTCAATTTCCCACTTTAAATTTAAGTCTTCCGAGAAGACTTCCCAGAAGACTTCTAATGAAAGTGTTCTATCTTTGAACTTATGTAATGTTTTATCTTTTGTGCATTTGGCTAAGTTTTCTTGAGAATTCTTCTCCCTTAGTTGTAATAAATTTGATTATTTTTTTGTGTTATTGCTTTTTGCTATTGAAGTTGTATCAATAACTTCAATTATATCAAGTAATTTTGGCAAGATAATATTGTGTTACCAAAGTTTTTCATTAATATCTCTTCAAATTTACAAAAAAAAATCACAACTAAAGGAGCACACATGCAAATCACAAAACAGATCACAAACAAAATTATTATAGATCATTCCTCTACAAAGACAAGCTTGGACTCCACTTGATATGGAAGAAGACTCCGTCAGAAGACTTCCAGAAAGACTTCTGTCAGAAAGACTTCCGAGAAGACTTACAGATCTGAAAAACCTGCATATCCAAATCTAGATCTGAAAAACCTTTATATCAAAAAACGTTAAAATGACTTAAAACAGAGAAAAAGAGTGAAAGATTAAATATGTATACTTTTATAGAACATACAACGTACATATCCAAGTGGAAGATGAGAACAATCAGATTAAAAACCTACAACAAAAAGATAGACTAGTGAGAAAGACATGAAACGAAAATGAATAATTCAAATAAAGTTTGGTATTTTCAAGTCAAAGAGATTAGAGTGGGTTTGGAGAATTTTTGTTTTGGAAAAAGATAAGAACTTTATGCAACAGGAGGTTACCAAATGAAGAAAAATCAAACATATAAACTTACCAAAACGCTCAGATCTGTTATGAAAGGGAGACATGGGAGAAGACTCCGTCAGAAGACTTCCAAAAAGTCTTCCAGAAGTCTTCTAGCCTATTATATTTTAGATGACTTTCGAGAAGACTTCCCAGAAGTCTTCTAGATCTTAAAAACCTGCATATCCAAATCCAGATCTAAAAAACCTGCATATCCAAAAACATTCAAATGGCTTAAAAACAGAGAAAATGAGTGGAAGATTAGATAGATCTACCTTTATAGAACACACAAAAATACATATCTAAAATTAATAGATCTACCTTTAAATGAGTAGAAGATGAGAACCACGTGATGAAAAACCTGCAAAAACAAGATAAATTAGTGAGAAAGACATGAACAAAAACAATAAATTGATAAGTTTGGTGTTTTATAAGTTCAAAGAGATTAGAGAGAGGTTGAAGAGTTTTAGAATGATGAACATTACATTTTTGTTGCAGCCATTTGAAAGGATGAGAGAGAATGTGTAAATTTTACTTTATATAGAGAGACAAAAAATCCAATTAGGTTAAATATTTTCGATTCAGAAGACTTTCAAGTAAGTTGATATACCATGGATTTGACCCACTTTTACCCATAGTTTATAAGTGTTTTAACTACTAATTATTATATTATAGAGTCTATTTAGCATATTTATAGAATCAAGAGTGATTAGGAGGAACGTGGTGATTTTGGAGCATCTTGGAGATATTTGGAGTAAGCACCCGAGATGACCATCGAGGTCGACCATCGGTCGACATTGAAGAGGAATAATCGATCGATGTTCACATCTTGACATCGATCGACAGCAAAGTGCACAGAAAGCCCGTTTGGTCTCAGCCGACTTAGAGCCCAAGTCTTCACCAATTTACAAGATTACCCTGACGAGTTTTGACTTAATTATATAAGTTTTGCCAACATGTTAGAGGCAAAGTGTGCTTTCTTTTTTTACTGATTTTACAGCAAAGGTTTTCTAGGATTTTTAGTAGATTGGAGAGAAGATCCAAAGAGATTTGTGATTGGAACTCCATTGATATCTATCTATTTATATATGCAGTTCTTATACATTATTATTGTTATGAATTGTTTGTTCATGTCTGAGTAGTTCTCTTGTTAGATTTTAGGGTTTAAATAGGTTATGAGGGATTAGACCCAACTATAGATTGCTAAGTTGTGATATTCATCATTAGGATTGTCATTAATGCTTGTTTCTAGATTAGCTACGTAGAACTTTCCCTAGGAGTTGTAGACATAAGCGATAGCTTGTATCTCACACTAAATCCATCCTAACTGAGCTAAGAATGCTAGAATTGGCGAGAACTGATCAAGGAAGCTTAGTGAGCATATTCAATATGCACATTAACGCTTGACCAAGAGCGTCGATCGATATTCCTATCGAATAATCGGTCGACGTTTCAACAAGTGTATCGATCGATATTCCTATAGAATAATCGATCGACACTGGTCAACAGACAAACCTAGAAAGCGAAAGCCTAAGGGTTTGTTATTAACTGGTGAGCTCTATAATATCATGCATACAACATATTTAGCGTCTGTATGATTATAATCCTGATTTCCTGAATAAAAACCTTAAGTCTAGCTATTTCCATTTAAGTATCAAAACCTCAACCAATCAATCGAGCAATTACTTGCTCACAAACCTGCAACTGTACATTTAAATTATTAAACAATCTAGCTTAACAAATCTGATTAGATTTATTAGGTTCCCTAGCTCTCTGTGGATTTGATCCCTAAGTACTACAACTGAACCTCTTATTTGAGAGAGTAATTCACTCCTCAGGGTAATTTGAGTGATATCAAATTTGGCGCCGTTGTCGGGGAGCTTTGATCGCCTTATAGATCTAGTCTTGTTTAGTCTAGGTTTCTTCTTAAAACCACTTTTTGACAAAAAAAAAATTTCTTGTCTTTTCAGGTACATGCCCAGCAGTACCAGAAGCAACAAAGAAACTCAACTGCTATTTTCAACAGATCCTACAAGTTTGGAACCTTCAATCCGCAAGGGAAGACGCTCCTCATCGACCGACAACAACATAAGTTCATCGATCGATTCTCGTCAACCACCGTCGACCCCGACACCAATCTCATCGACCGACACTCGCTTTCCACCGTCGACCGAAGACACCCTTCCATCGACCGATATCTTCTATCCGATATCGATAGACACTTGAGTCTGAACATCGATCGATACTGAGCCGCGAGACATGGTTGCGACCTTGATACTTGTACGTGATGAGAAGGGAGACCTGCATGACCAAGAATGTCATCTGCGTAATGCAGCATGTCAAAGGATAGACGCTCAGGGGGTTCCAATCCCTGAGTCTGATACTGATACTACAGGCAATACTCTACCTATAGATGAGGCCGCTCGACCTAGAACGTTGGCTGATTACAACCGTCAGATCAGTTCTATACCAACAGATCAGCCATTCGTCCTCCAACAATTCAAAGGGGGAATTTTGAGTTGAAGCCGCAATACTACAAACTCGTGGGACACACACCCTACTATAGGTTATCTCACGAACATCCTATGGACCATCTGGAGAGGTTCGAGGATCTTATATCTGCTATTAAAGTCGAGGGACTCTCTGAAGACTACCTCATATGCAAGCTCTTCAAGTACTCACTTGTTGGAGATGCTTCGCATTGGCTTAAGCAGTTACCACTAGGATCTCTCACATCCTGGAGCGACATCAAGAATGCATTCCTATGCAACTTCTTTGATGAGGCGCATGCTGAAGACTTGAGGAGTAAGATTGCTACATTCACTCAGGAGCCTGCAAAATCATTCAGAAGCTCGTTGATCAGATTCAAGTCTTATCAGAGAGATTGTCCACACCATGGATTCAATGAAGTACAACTGTCCAGTACTTTCTACAGAGGCATCACGGTGCAATATCAGATGGCTCTTGATGCTTCGAGCAATGGGAACTTCAACACCAGGAATCCAATGGAGGCTGTGAAAGTTATTGAGAACTTAGCATCCAGCAGCAGCACCAAGAACACTGATTTTGAGAGGAAGAGATCTGCAGCCATTCTTGGGAATGACCAGATGGATGAAGTGAAGGCAAAACTGGACAGTGTTCAAAAGCTTCTCAGGAAGCAGGTCTTCTTAGTTGAGGATGCAGAGGTTGTAGACACAGAGGGTAGAACAGAGGAAGAAGAAGATGTGAACTTCATCAGTGGAACTGGATTCCAGGGTTCTGAAAACCAGAGTGGAAACAGAAATTCCTATGGAAATAGGGGTAATTTCAACTAGAGTTCGCAGCACCAGAAACCCTACAGCAACAACTACAGCATCAACAACATGGGTTATGGAAACTCCTACTACCAGAAACCACCACCACCTACTCAAGAGAGCAAGATTGAAGAGATGCTTGACATAGTTCTTGAGGGACAGCAGCGCATGACGGTGGACTTCAATGGGAAGATTGATTCTGTCTACACCAACCTGAACACAAAGTTTGAGACTTTGAGCACTCATGTGAAAAAGCTAGAGATGCAGGTTGTTCAGACAGGAGAAGCTGTTAAGAGGCAAGAAGCCTCAACAAGGGGGATAGGAGATGATGTGATGAAGCACCATGTCAATGCCATCATAAATGATGATATCTAGCAAGTGGTGAAGCAAGAGAAGCTGCAAGAGGGAGATTTCGAAGTAGAGAGCTTGATGAGTTTCGGCGGATCGCATTGGTGTCGATCGACGCCGAACTCTGAACATCGGTCGACAAAGGTCATCCAAAACCGATCAACATCCTCTCCAGAGCATCGATCGACAACACCTACGGAGTCAACCGCATCTTGCAATGCCGTGAGGATCCTGACTCACGAGGATTTCGCAGCAAGACACCCACATCCGCCTAGCCCTGTTTATGTAAAAATCGATCGACATTCTCATACAGCCGTCGATCGATAGAAAGAGACCGCCATCGATCGACAAAATCCAGCACCCATCGATCAACGCGCACCTCTTACATACCAAGTGCAGATGCCAAAGACAGACGTTGCCCGTCTAAATGCGCTCAGGCCACAACCCAAACCTTCAAATAACCCACCAGAGGCCATCAATACACCTTCAGATGATGCAGCAGATCCTATGGAAGTTGATAGGGTTCCTATGGGAAGAACCCTGAGGAAAAAAAAGGAAAAAGTGGCGAAACATTTGAAGAGGGGAGCTAATGAAAAGGAAAGGGAAAATTTACAAAAGAGAGTCTTCAAGATTCCTCTAGAAAAGCCGTTCGAGGAGACTTATTTTACCCATATATTGTGGATGTTCTTCAGAGAAACTACAGAGACCGAAGATGACATTAGGATAATGTTCTATGAAGCTAGAGAAAAGATGAAGAAGAGGATTACACTGAAGAATAAGAACGATCCTGGGAAGTTTTCAATACCATGCACGGTGAAGGGTTTTGAATTCCCACGTGCACTGTGCGACACAGGAGCATCAGTCAGCATCCTACCTAGGGTTATGGCAGACCATCTGGGTTTGTTGGTGGAGCCTTCCAAGGAGTCATTCACTTTTGTGGATTGTTCTCAGAAGAGCTCATGAGGAATTGTAAGAGACTTAGAGATGCAGATTGGTAATGCCCTAGTTCCAGTTGATTTCCATGTCTTGAATACCAAGTTAAACTGGAACTCTTCTCTATTACTTGTGAGAGCCTTCTTGTCGACAGTAGGAGTAGTGTGCAACATGCAAACCAACCAGTTGTGCCTGACACTCATAGATCCTCATGTACACTACAACCCTATTCCAGTCAAGAAGCCACAAACGTCCTCCAAATGAATTGATGATCCAGGACTCATCGCAGCATGCCACTGTGGAGCTGAGTACGAGATAGAATACTCGGCGTATATCGAAACTCACAAAGCCACATCGATCGACAATGCTCATAAGAAATCGATCGACACACCAAAAAAAGAATCGATCGACAGTAGTCCAAACGATTGAGAGAACGACTACTACAATCCCACCATGGCAGCACACACCAAAGACACCATGCATGCAGAAGAGTATGACGAATATTATGAGGAGGAACGAGCTACAGAGTACAAAGCCATTCTTGATGAGGAAGACAAACTTCAACATCATTCCTCTTGGAAAAGGAATGCGCCGTCGATCGACAGATCAGTCTCAACATCGATCGACACTCATCCTCATCAGACAAACCAAAAATGAGCATCGACCGACATTGCCTACTACCCATCGATCGACACTGGAGTCGACTGTGTACGAGAAGGAGACTACTCGATTGGCAGTTGGGCAGATGATCACCATCATGAAAGCTATGCAGTAGAAACAAAAATTCATGAGCCAGGAGCAGATGAACTTCATGAGGGTTTCACATATGAGGAACTTCTCAACTTGCAAAGACGTGATGAAGTAGAACAATACCGAGCATAAGCTACTGGGGAAAGAACATGTTTCAGCCATCCTATCGAGACAGCCAACCGCCCGTCGATCGACAACAACCCCCCATCATCGATCGACATCCGTCCGAAACCACCATCCACTGTAAGAAAAAACCCTAATTTTGATAACCAATATCTAACACCAGATGAAATTGGTATTTTCAGGAACCCAGATGGATATGGAAGAGCAATAGATGGACATGCACTGCAAGTATCCAGAGAGGACATTGCAGACATTCTTCAGAAGGCTAATGGAGCAGATAATCTCTTCGTGCAACAACGCACCGTCCCAGCACATCAGCAGAATGTTGCAAAAGAGTTCTATGACACAGCTGGTCGCATAGACAATCGCTTCAAGCAAAAGTATAGACATCCTACTCGACCGTCGATCGACGTTGACGTCCCTACATCGATCGACAGACGTCCAAAATTTGGTAGAAGAGCCTTTGACCTTTTTGGAACTAGGAAATTCTACTGGGAAGAGAAGGATGAGTATGGAGTCTACAGAGATGATCAGGGATGTGCAAGAGATGTGGATGGACACATCATCAATGTGTCCAAGGATGATATCATAAAGCTAATGGAAAGAGCTTCGAGAGATGAGCACATCTACATATGTCTTCCAGAACATGCTAGCTCATTCACACAAACCAAGCTGGTACCAGAGATCTACACCAAGGACGAGATCAATGAGATGTTCTATGGAGTATGTGGAGCCCAAGAAAAGAATGAAGGTGATTTCCAAATGAAGCTTGATGGTGTCTACTATCCACTGAATGATAGCATTAGTTGGTTGACAACATGCATGGAGGAGATGAGACAAGACATAGCTAAAATTTAGCATGCAGCCGACAAACATCGACCAGCATCGATCGACATACACCACTCAACATAGATCGACGACGACCCAAATAACTCACACTCGATGAAGTCTCAACCAAATTTTCACACCAGAGCAGAGATTGATCAGTTGATAGAAGAGATCTACAGAACTCTGGAAACTACAGAAGAGAGACTTGATAGGAGATGTGATGACATCTATTTCCCAATGGACCTTAGCATGAGTGCTTTGACTTCTCAGATAGAAGCAATACAGAGAGAGATAATAGAGATTAACGGATACATCGCCCGTCAACCAGAAGCATCAGCATCGATCGACAGACGCAACAACAAATCGACCGACATTCATAGACAAACATCGGTCGACGAAGCTACAAACCGAGGCAGGCTAGTACCAAAGGTGACATCAGACATGTCTGACACACACAACCATGGTGAGGAGATCTCAGCCGGCACTTACGCCACACTTATGAGACATCAGTAAAACCTTGATAGTCTTGGAGATAAATTGCAAAAGAGAGAAAACACAACTGCAACAATGAAGGAAAAATGGCGCATAGGAGATGAAGAAATGCGAGACTTCACTGGTACATGGTTCAACAAGCGCAGAGAAGAGATGGACACTTGTTTCCCAGCAAGTTCAGCTTTCAACACTACTAGCCAAATCACCTCCAAAGTCAAGCTAAATGACTATAACAAAGCGCGGATTGGGAGGTAACCCACTATTAGGTAATAATTAATTGGTTTTTATTAATCTAATATTTATGTTGGTTTTTAATTATTGATGGTCATTAAAAAAAATAAAAATATCCGAGTAGACGATTGCCGTGAGTATCGACTGACGAAACACTGCCGACATCGATCGACTGAACATCACCTGCCGCGACCGATATCAACACCTTTACATCGATCGACATCCATTCCGGTCAGGTATATCGTTCGAACTTGTTACATTGAGTCCTTGGATTTAGTTATCACCATAACTCCGACTGAATATACACTGGGGACAGTGTAGTTTAAGTCTGGGGGGAGGTTTACTGATAGTAGTCTATTCATGAGTCTTATTAAAATGTTTTCAAAAAGTTTTATTGAGTCAAGAAGGGGATGATGAACTTATTGATTTTACTTCTTATCTAACCACACCATTCTATACTTACTAGTTGCAGATAGTAATAAAGATATCAAAGTGGATCAACCTGTCAATTATGTTACACTTGCTAAGAGTGTTTGAAGGAACCAAAGCTGACCTCCAACCTAATTGAGCCCAACTCTGCTTGTCTTGGGGCTTGGTATACATGGGATCGGATTCTTCAAACAAGTCTGGAAGGTAAAGTCTTGTGTAGATTTATTACCCTATCTCTCTCTATTTTTGAAATATAGATAAAATTATAGATATAGCTAAAAATAATAATATATATATATATATATTATAGATTAATTAGGAAGGGATTCGAACAGGACTTGGTAGCTACAACCATTAAGTCTTACTTCACAAATAATCCTAGGATATAGGTCAAAAAGAAATGAATAGGATTTGGTGGCTACAACCATCAAAGTTTGATTCATGGAAGTCTGTCCAATCTTGGTCAATGATCTTGCAAAATAAGCAGACTTTGACTAAGAGAGAGAATTAGTAGAGAGAGGATAGCAACTATTGTTTACCTGCATGTCCAGATACTTGTTTGAGCATCCTTGCATTTTGTGATCGATACCCCCAAGGTAAAGCCTACACTTTATTTATGTAAGAATTGAGGTTGGTAGAGAAGATTGTCAGACATGATTTGCTAAGTTGTTGACTAGATGAACTTGGTTGCTAGACTAGGATATGGTATAGTGTGCTTTTGAGATTAGGACTGTCTAAGGTGCTGATTCTAAGTTTAAGATTATGTGAGTCCCTTCTGTTTTCAAACCTCTTTCAGAGAGACTGCCTATGTGTTTTGCTTAATGACAAGCAAAAGGGTAAGTCTGGGGGAGTTGATAGACCATGGATTTGACCCACTTTTACCCATGGTTTATAAGTGTTTTAACTACTAATTATTATATTATGAGTCTATTTAGCATATTTATATGATCATGAGTGATTTGAAGGAAAGTGGTGATTTTGGAGCATTTTGAAGATATTTGGACTAAGCACTCGAGATGACCATCAAGCTCGACCATCGGTCGACATTGAAGAGGAATAATCGATCGATGTTCATATCTTGACATCGATCGACAGGGAAACGCGCAGAAAGCCCGTTTGGTCTCAGCCGACTTAGAGCCCAAGTCTTCACCAATTTACAAGATTACCCCTGATGCGTTTTAACCTAATTATATAAGTTTTGCCCCCATGTTAGAGGCAAAATGTGCTTTCTTGTTTTACTGATTTTACAGCAAATGTTTTCAAGGATTTTTAGTAGATTGGTGAGAAGATCCAAAGAGATTTGTGATTGGAACTCCATTGATATCTATCTATTTATCTATGCAGTTTTTATACCTTATTGCTGTTATGAATTGCTTGGTCATGTCTGAATAGTTCTCTTGTTAGATTTTAGGGTTTAAATAGGTTATGAGGGATTAGCCCCAACTATAGATTGCTAAGTTGTGATACTCATTATTAGGATTGTCATTAATGCATGTTTCTAGATTAGCTATCTAGAACTTTCCCTAGGAGTTGTAGACATAAGCGATAGCTTGCATCTCACCCTGAATCCATCCTAAGAGAGCTAAGATTGCTAGAATAGGCGAGAGCTGATCTAGGAAGCTTAGTGAGCATATTTAATCCGTGCATTAACGCTTGACCAAGAGCGTCGATCGATATTCCTATCGAATAATCGGTCGATGTTTCAACAAGTGTATCGATCGATATTCCTATAGAATAATCGATCGACACTGGTCAATAGACAAACCTAGAAAGCGAAAGCCTAAGGGTTTGTTATTAATTGTTGAGCTCTATAATATCATGCATACAACTTATTAGGCGTCTGTAGGATTATAATCCTGATTTTCTGAATAAAAACCCTAAGTCTAGCTATTTCCATTTATGTACCAAAACCTCAAACAATCAATCGAGCAATTACTTGCTCACAAACCTGCAACTTTACATTTAAATCATTAAACAACCTAGCTTAACAAATTTGATTAGATTTATTAAGTTCCCTAGCTCTCGGTGGATTCGATCTCTAAGTACTACAACTGAACCTCTTATTTGAGAGAGTAATTCACTCCTTAGGGTAATTTGAGTGATATCATAATTCTTGTAAGTCGCCCAGAAGAATTCAATATGTTTACCGGGAAACTAAAATATTTTTAGTGGGAAACTAAAATATTTTTAGCCGGAGTTAGAAGACTTTCAGATAAATCTTCTAACCGATAATACTAATCGCCAGACAACTTACATGTTAGTCGTCTAGACCCTAAACATAACCCCTAAACTAAATTAACTAACTAAACACTTCATAAAATCAAATTAAATTTAATGTTTACTATACACATAAATAAACACATATAGGTAAAAAAATTAATTTAAAAAAAAAAACATTTAAGCTTCCCAAAATCTAACCCTAAAAATACATACAATACTACAACATATGTTGCCAAACTTTAAACCAAAGAATATCATGAGCGAAAGAGTCAATACTTTCACTCATCTATGTTGAAAACAATTCAATTTTATTATATCTTAATTTATATCGTTTAAAATTGTGTATAATTACATGATTTTAATTTTGCACTTGTCAAAATGTTTTTTTTTAATTTAAAAATTATTTTTAAGATCAACTACACCAGAAGATTTTCCTGGAAAGACGACTTACAGCATCTCACTACAGCATCTCAGAAGACTCCGACGATTTTCCGGAGCTATATTCGTAATAATGAGTTCTATTTTTTTGTTTGGTCACAAGAGGTTGGTTGTAATTTCACAAGACTTTTGGATTAGTTTTGCATTTGATTCAAATTTGGGTATAGTTTTGCATTTAAAATCAAGTTTTGAGTCATATTTGGCATATTCCCTGTACATAATTGTTATTTCAATATACATAATTGTTTTGAAAGGTTTTATATGTCTTTCATTTTTAATATGAGATTGAGGTTGAGGTTGAACTATATGTTAAATAATATAATAATCAATTATTTTGAAAGCTATATTTTGGTTTTAGATAGAAAATGAAAATTATGGAAGATAATATATATCTAAAATGTCAAATGTTGTTATAACAAAAAAATAAATAATATTACCCATACCTTAAAAACAAGCATTTTTAATTTTATATTCTTTTGTTCTTTAATTTTGATGATGAATAGTGGTTTCTATAGTTTCTTAAAAATGAATTTGAAAAAGGAAGACAAAATATATCCAAATTCTAAATATAAATTCCCTTAAAATCGCGTAACTTTTTTAAAAAGAAATTATGAAAAATCGTTATATACTTTTAAGGACGTCGGCAACTAGAGCCGTCAAGGATTTTGAAACATTGGCTTGTGGTCTATACTAAGAAAAAAAGGAAGAGACTAGTTTAAGAAACATACAATATATTTATGTTAAAACTTTAAAAAGAAAATGAAACATTAAAACAAAATTAAGATATGAAGTTAAAACTTTCTCCCTAGTGTTGCTTCTAAACTTTTGTTTTTCTTATAAAATGTCTTGGGCCTCCCTTAGGTCGCCAACTGTTCAGTATACTACCCTATGTTCTTAAATAATGTAAATTTATGTATTTTTACACATATTTAAAAAAAACTTAACTAATTTTGATAATAAATATATAGTTTTTTTACTTACCAATTTCTCATAATTTAAATCACTAGTATCTCATGAATTACAATTAATTTTAAAAAAAAATTACACTGGAAATCCCTTAGAAGAATATCTAACCAAATAAAAATAATTAAAATTTTCCTCCATTTCAAAATAAATAGATGTTTTAAAGAGATTTTGATATTTTAAAATACATGATGTTTTGATATTTTTATATCAATTTTAGTTTTATTGAGTCATGTGACTAATGATGTTTTATAATTTTTTTGATTTGGTTGAACTAAATTCAGTTTATATTTTTAATGCTACATTTTAGAAAAATAGATATCTTAATTCTTGTGTTTTCAATCAAAACAGCAACTATTTTGAAACAGAAATAATAAAATAGCAGGATAGAGGGATGGCTAAAGTTCTCGAAACATATACTATGAGAACCTGTTAAAAATCAAAACTCTGATGAAACATGTTTTTTCCGTTATTAAAATATTAACCTTTTATTGTTAAAATCCTTAAATCAGCGCTCTTTCAAAAGGTAATGCTAATTTGCTACGTGGAGGTGTTGGGCACGTCTGATACATGTGGTTCTCTTTGTTATAAAAACAACAAAACATGAGGTTCTCAAATCTCCACACATCTCCTTTTGGGTTCTTCAATGTTTTGCCATGCCGTGCGTTTTTACGTACTGTAAATTTCAATCTCCAGTTGGATGCTATGTCCTTTTTCGTTTAGGTCAGAGTTTGTAAATATCCTTTTAATTTGGGAACTACGAGTCTTTGTAAAAAAAATTTATGTGTAACTTTACTAGAAGAATTGGGATTCGGTCGATTGACGAATCATTTTTGGATTTTGGCAGTGATCCCATAATGACACGTGTGACAAAAATGATCAACGAAGTGTATTAAACCACGATGAGTCGTCGAACACTGAACATGGACACTTCACGTGGCTGTGATTCTGTGCAGTATTGCACAACCTACTTCTTTGTGCCTACGTACGTATGCGTGTTTCTATTAATAGCATGCTTGTCTTTATATATGGAGACACTATATTTCAGTTGGATTCATGGAGGAAGCATAATTTATTTATTTTTTACTTAAATTTATATATATTAGCTCTCATTATTTTCGTAAAATACATATATGTTTTTACGCTAGAATTTATCTATCGGCGCTGCGACACATATATCTTGGAAATGCATATATGTTACTGTATGCGTCGTAATTTGCAGAAAATAGCAATTTTTTTTTAACGGAAAACTATTTTATTAATATCAAATTGGGTTCAAATGTTTACATGAAACATAAGAGATAAACATGAAATGTTTACAGAAAATAGCAATTTTCATTTTTCTATATATACAGTAGATCTACGAACGTGATGTTGAAAACATTTTGGTATATGAAATAGATTGAAGGTGCAAGATGGGTCTAATATAGAGAGTAAAACATACAAATATAATGCTTTATTTATTTCACAGAGTACTATAACTGGATAATAATGAAGATTTATTTTTACATAGATAAAGTGTCTTACCAGCTCTCTTCCGAATTGACTAACATGTCACATTCCAGACAGAGACACTAGCCTAACACGTTCCTAGATCAAATTAACCCAAGAACCCATCTGACCTCCTCATGACCCCAAAGTCCTTATCCTTTGTGTCTACTCTAATTCAACACTAAAGCCCTTATGCTTACGGCCATCTCTTGAGGTGGTACTTATCCCAAGACCCGTCTATGTCTACTTATGCATGTAGACTTCGTGGCTTATCCTTGCCAACTTCTCAAGAAAGAGATATTCACAAATCTTCCTTTATGGAATATTTCCAAAACTTCTTCAAAGCTTTTTAGAAATCTTCTGTTGATGATTTACCCTTCTCCAAGGTAAATCATAGCTTGCTTAGCCTCCAAGTATCTTTTAGTTTAGCTCTACATCGGCTCCAAGTCCAGTCTTCAAGTCAGCTACACAGCTTCACTTCAGCTTCACTTCACGTATCACTTCTTTTACGACTTCATGTAGTACTTCACGACTTCGTGTAGTACTTCACGACTGGTACATGGACACCTTGAGGAGTTGTTTTTCTTCAGCTTATAAAACTCAGTCGTCAATACATTAACAATCTCCCCCTTGATGATTGAGTTTTAGAATACAACACTCGTAAACTACTTCAGCGCCCATACACTGCTTCAGCACCCAGACACTGCTTTAGCTCAACCACCATGCTTCCTGCTGTACTTTGTCTTCAGTCTTCCCTCTTACCTTCAGGATCTTCACTAGTGACTTAGGTTACCCGCTTTGATACCAATTGAAGGTGCAAGTTGGGTCTAACACAAAGAGTGAAACATACAAGTACAATGCTTTATTTATTTCACAAAGTACTACAACAGGATAATAATGAAGGTTTATATTTACATAGATAAAGTGTCTTACTAGCTCTCTTCCGAATTGACTAACATGTCACACTCCAGACAGAGACACTAGCCTAACACGTTCCTAGATCAAACTAACCCAAGAACCCCTCTAACCCCCTCATGACCACTAGCCCTTATGCTTTATGTCTACTTTAATTCAACACCAAAGCCCTTATGCTTACAACCTTTTCTTGAGGTGGTACCTATCCCAAGGCACGTCTTTGTCTACTTATACATGTAGATTTCGTGGCTTATTCTTGCCAACTTCTCAAGAAAGAGATATTCACAAATCTTCATTTATGGAATATTTCCAAAACTTCTTCAAAGCCTTTTGGAAATATTCCGTTGATGATTTATCCTTCTCCAAGGTAAATCATAGTTTATTTAGCCTCCAAGTATCTTGTAGTTTAGCTCTACGTCGGCTCCAATTCAAGTTTTAAAGTCAGCTACACAGCTTCACTTCAGTTTCACTTCACATAGCACTTCTTGTACGATTTCATGTAGTACTTCACGACTTTATGTAGTATTTCACGACTGGTACATAGACATTTTGAAGAGTTGGTTTTTTCAGCTTCTAAAACTCAGTTGTCACTGTACTGACATAGATATCAGTCTATGTACATGTACTTCGTGCCACTTGTCTAGGGGGTGACTGGTGACTAAATGTATTCACCATTTTCAAGAATCGTTCACCGATTCAAGCCCAAACTTTGTGACACATTTTTAGCTAGTTATAGAGTATTAACCAACTATGTTGTAAAATTTCGTTGGATAGTTTTATTTTTTTAGATTATTAAAATATAAAAATGTGTATATTAGATCGGATGTCATAAATAATATGTAAATAAAACGTAATTACAAATATATCTAATATAGTTAGCAAAAATCTATAATATACCTTTTAAAATATGTACTTATATCTTGTTTGGATAGTTATAGACATAAATTTTGATAAGCTCTTGGACTTTTTTTTTTTTGGGGTAAAAATGTAGAATAAGCCCTTGGACTTCTTTATCACATGTATTTTCTTTGAAAAAAAGTTCTTAAAAGCAATATTAGGTTAAATAGATAAATTTTATACAACAAGAAATATATTCCCTCCGTTCCTAAAAGATCCATATTCTAGAGAAAACTTTTGTTTCAAAACGATACATATTTTATATTTCCAATGTAATTTTTGTCAACTAATAATGAGAAATTGTGAAGTTCAAGAACATTAATTGCATTTCTTAAAATTTTATTGCTTTAAAAATATAGAAAATATAAAATTAGAAAAAACTATGCATTTATAGCTAAGTTTTAATATGTTTTATTAAAAAATGTGAAAAATCTAAAACATATACTCCATCTGTTTCATAATAAGTGTCATTATAGCTTTTTTTCTTGTTACACAAAAAGTGTCACTTTACGATTTCAATGCAAATTATACTTATTTTCAGCTGAAAATTAATTGCAAACTGCATTGATTTCATAAATAGTTTTACTTATCTCAAATACTATTGGTCATAAAGATGTAATTAATAACAACTTATATATATTTCCGTTACTTTCTTAGTATATGTGAAAAGTGTCAAAGTGACACTTATTCAGAAACGGAGAGATTTTCTTAAGGAGTATTAAATATATAAGGTAAAACACAACTACAAAAGATACAACATTATTTTTTTCTTGCTTCATCGGATGTTCCCAATCAAATGAAATTTTGAAATCCACCATTAGCCGCTGGGTGATATGTTTTTTTTTTCTTACGGACGACAATATATTTTTAAAAATCGATCCAAAAGTATTAATAACAGCTTCCAATTAAAATGTTGTAATTACTCTTCGAAACTAAAAGGGTCAAATCCTTCGCCGATGGATTTTCTAAATTCTTTCCAATACTTCTTGGCTTCTGTATCTTTGTCTAGCATTGTGTATATAATTGCCTGTACATGAAACACCATTAGCTTTAACAACTAAAACTGCGATAAAATTCGTTTAATTAATATTTCCATAAACACATATTTATACTATGTTGATAAACCTTATAAAGAGGGATCCGAATATCAGAAATTAGGGCATTCTCATCATTTAGACAACTGTACTCAGCAGCTTCTTGATACCTCTCCTGGAATATCATCGAAATATACTAACCATTAATCACATATAGACAAGAATGTTTAATATAAAGAAATTAGAGTTGCATGCATGCATATGCATATAACGAAAATAATAAAATAATCACCAGCAATATTAAAATTTCAACTAGAGCCATCTGCACGTTGAAGGCGGCCTCGGGCTCGTTTTTGTATCGCATGTTTGCGTCGCGAAGGAGCTGCACCGCCTCCTCGCATTTTCCTTCCTTCATCTTCCGCACCGCCTCCATCTATATTTCCCTCAATTTAAAAGATTGTTAAATATTTTCTTTCTTTGCTCAAATTTTTTTTTTCTCTCTTTTTAAATTGGTTGATCTTGTGGCTATAAAGTTATAGGCTTGTAGCACTTGATATATGGTGTCAATTTGTAAAGAAATTATATGAGTTTTTATAGGGTATCGAAAGCTTCTTAATATATATATATATAAAGTAAACAAATAAAAGCTTTGTTTGTATTTTGCATAATGTTTATGTAAACTCGCTTTGAGAGATATTAAAAAATCAGAGCACGTCGACATAGTAATATTTACAATGTATATCCATAATTATTCTCTTTTTAGTATATAAATATTTATAATATGGAGATAGAGGTACCAGACTGAAATAGCAAACAAAAAAGACCACATTGAGATTTTTTTTGGCAGAAAACCATATTTTTATTTTTGTTTGTTAGATTTCATTACACCTTTTTGGGTAATAATTAAAACAGAACCGAATAATCCTTTTGAATTTATAAGTTTGCAAATTGTACCTTGATGGAATCGGTATCTTCCTTTGAAGGCAACGAAGGGAGTTTCTGAAGATTGAATTGTCTTTGAGAAGGAATGGGTTTAGCCGAAGCAAGCATTGAGCTCACTTCAAAGAGAGACTGCAATGCGTACTTTGCCGGCAAAGGATGCATCCCTGAAGACTCTGATACAGCTGCGGTTGGCTTCCCGGTTATGATCATGTCGGCGGCGCTTGGACGCACAGCTGCGGCGGCAGAATAGCTCATATTCTTTATCTTAAAGCCGAAAATACCTAAGGCACAAGCAAGTGCAAGGGATGCTCCCGCCGCCATTTGTAACGGCTTTAAGAGTTTTTTGTCATCTTGATAATCACTTTTGCTATTTGATTTGGCCATCGTGATTGGTGATCTGATGAACAAACGACCGCTTGGACTGCCATTGGAGGGAAAAACAAGAAAAGGTTTTTGAGATCCAAGAGTTGGTTTATGTGTAGAGGTAAAATTAGAGAAAGGAAGTGTGAGTTTCTGCGTATGGTCTAGAAGAAATGCAGAAGCCATTTTTCTTCTTACGAGTTGAAAAAAATTATAATGGATTTTTATTGCATTTGGTTGATCTTATGTTAGAGATTGGTTCTTAAATTTTTGTTCCTGTTAATTTCCCCACGTGCATAGAAGATGTTACAGTTTCAGGGTTTGTGAAGTAAAGCATCAATGTGTTACTTCAGACGGAAGTAACCAGTTTGGCAGAAAGGCATCAAAGAATGTTGCTTAAACAAGCAAGTACGTATATATACTAATATAAGCAATTTTTTTACGAAAAAAAACATATTTTTTATTTACTGTTTAGTATTGTTTCTTTTCTGAAAATGTTGTTCTGATATATCTATAATATTATTTGAGAAGTCAGTTTCTTATGTGTCACTCTCACGTTAACTCTCACGATGATTGATTACACTGATACCCTTAATGAATTAAAAATATTACATTTAAAATACTATTATTTATTTTTATATTTAGTTTTCTTTTTAAATTTTCTTAAAACATATACATATAATAAAAAGGAATTTTTTTATAAAGTAAAAAAACGAATTGAAAAATGAAAATATATGTATATATAATATGATTTCATAAAAAGGGAAGGTTCACAAAAGAGTAATATTACATTTAAAAAATATTTTTAAATAACATAAAATATTCTTTTGAAGTAATAAAATACTTTCTTTATATCTATATTTTCTTAGATGAAAAATATAAATTTGTATGAAAAATATAAATTTGTATATAACATGATTTCATTAAAAACAATTTACACAGATAATCTTGATATTAGAAAAAGAAATATTATTTCTTTTAAAACATAATTTTAAACAATACAAAAAAATTCAAAGTAATAGAAATATTTTTATATATCTATCTATTTTCTTAGATGATTACATAAAATAATTAAGCAACATAAACTGATATATGTTTAATTGACTAAAAATAGTTTATACTTAGTATTATTGAATGTCTTATTTATTTTTCATATATTTAGTTGACTATAATATCTTTCAATTACAGCAAAAAATATCGATAAATTATATTTTACTTATATAATATTATTTTCATATACAATCACAATTATGTTTACTGCTTATTTTTAAGAGATATTAAAAAAACTAAAAATAAATTTTAAAAATAAACATCGTTTGATTAAATAATTACAAAATAGTTTAATGAGGTGGATATATTATATTTTATCATTATTAAATTTATTTGCTTTCTCAATATTAAATTTTCTTTCAAATTTTATGTTTTTATGTTTGTGGAACTTAATAGAATCATAATCAAAATACCAAAGCAAATCTGAATTCTCATTTTTAAGATTATTTAAAATAAATTTCAGTTTCCATTCAATAAATCAAAGACATAAAGTTATTTAAAATTTAAAAAAATATTATAAAGTTATTTAAAATTTAAAAAAATATTTTAATTATTGTAAATATTGATATGTTTTCATGAGCTTTCAAAAATGTATCAGCTACTTATGCATGTAACTTCCTACTGATCATCGCTTTATTTTCTATTTTTCTTTTTAAGCATCAACATATAATTTGATAATTATCATGAAAATACATGCACATTTAAACGATAAATAAAATTGATTTGATTTTACTTGACTTAATTATAATTAAAAAAATTATATTTCATTTTAAATTTGAAAGAATATATGTAACTCAATGTACTCGCAACATGAGTGACCCGACTAATCCAACTTATATATAAAATCATAGATTTAACTACGATAAGAATATATAATTTTATAAGAATAGTAATTTATTTTACAAATATAATTCATAGGACAACTCAAAACATATTACAAATAAAAATAAAATATTAACCAATTGTACAATTTAGTTCTTTTGTAAACTTTATATATATGCACGAGACTTCAGAATATTATCATTATATTAATTTATGTAATTTAGAATCAGACACTTTAGTTTATTTTTTATTTCATTTTAAGCACAATATATCCTAAGTTATACATAATCTTCATAAAATATACTTACATATCTAAGACAACAACCACCTAAATGCAAATAAGAAATTAATCAAAATTTTAATATATAAAATAAAAAAAGATTACTGTTGAATTCAAAGATACAATCTAATTTATCCAAATAATAACTAAATCGACTGTAAAAACGACAAAACCAATTAGATATAACATATATAAAATCATATGTATAATTAAAGTAATATAACATTATTAATATAAATGATGCGTAAAAATTATAAATTAATTTAAAATTAAAAGTAAATACTAATCAAGTATTATAGTATATTTACTTTAGAAATATATATATCTGTGCTCGTAAGTCACCTAGTTCTCTTTTGAATTAACAAACTTCGAGGACTGGTGTATTTCTTCTATTTTGATTAGGAATTATTTGAAAAAAAAATTATTATCTCTTTCCAAAGTGTTGGAAACTTATATGTACCGGTGGCGCCATATTCCTTTGTTCGTATGCCTTCTAGGTCAAAGTATAATAACTTCTTTACTTGCGATGCAAGACTATAACATTAGAATAACTTGAATGTTCGCTTTCCTCTTCCCTTTGCAATCCAATTTTCTTTGTATATAAAAGAATCTTTCAACAAGGAAAAATTATAAATATATTGACATTCATAACAAAAGAATCAGACAAACAAAGAATTTAGTTAAGTATATGGTGAATCGGTCCAAGAACAGGTTCACCATGAAAACAAAGTATGGAGCAGCAGTTGCACCCGTCTTCGTCCTTGCTGGTGCATATGTCGCTTGGAATTACATAAATCATCGGTTATGGAGAAAGAAGGACGACAACAATGGTCGAGATATCAGAAAAGGCATCCATAACAGCATTAGTAAGGAGACTTCTTTAGCAAGACGTCGAAAGGATCAGAAAACCCTCTCAAGATCTGTTTCAATGGGGGCTATTCGAGGAGGAAAAGTGGCATTGCAGAGATTGCTTGACTTGCACTCATATCATCTTGATACTTCTTCCCTTGTAAATGCTGAGATTGAATTTGAATCTTTGCTTTCCAAGGAAAAGCCGGATTTCGGGTTGCTTCAGGTTGTTTCATATACAAAATCTTTTTACCCTTTAGGATTAAATTTGAAGTCGTTAGAACCCTATTTTCTTCTTCCTCTTGTAGAGAGACATTGTGAAGATGGAAATGAGTGGAAAAGAAGCAAAAGGAGTTGAGATATTGAAGAAAGCACTGGAGAAAGCAAAAGCAGAAGGAAAAGGTCATGAGGCTTATGAGATCGAGATGTTGCTTGTGGAGATGTTGATCTACATGGTTTGCTCTTTACATTCATTTATCATAAGTATGATTATTTTCAGCATATCTTTATAAAAAGTTAAACAATATATATATATATATATAATAGGGAAACATTGAAGAGGCTTCAAAATGTAAGTGCTTAGAGGATGATTTCATAACAGATGCAAGGCGTCCTCTCTACCAGGCAAGTAACTGTAGTCCTTTGTTATTACTTTAAAAACCTATCTATCATTTTATTTTCGCTTAGTGTCAAATGTTTTTTTTTTATATCTCAGACTATAATATATTACTTTCGTGGAGTTCCTTGGAAGCAAGTCGAGGAGACATTCAACAGGTTCAGGGAGATTCAGATGGGTCTACAATGGCCTGGAAACTCAGAGGAAAGTGAGAGTCACGAAATCACATTAGATGAGTTCAAGAAAGTAATGGAATCTCTCAAGCACGAAATTGAAGACAGCAAGAAAAGACAAACGGTTAACTCAACTCCACGTGAGGCTAAATAAAATTGACATGGATGATATGTTTCAATAATTTCAAGAAATGGTGTTGTTTCCACGAATTGATAAAAATATTTGGTACACTATTCTTGGAAAATACATCAAAAATAGAACAATCTAAGTATGTCATTTTAATATACCATTTCTTCAGTATCAAATATAGTCAAAAAAAACATTTATCAGTAGGAAGACACAAATGGACATCATTTAGTCACATGGACATCATAATTTTACTAATAACTAATATTTTTTGACATGATCCTGAAAACTAATCACACAGTTCATCAGAACAAGGAGAGATTTATTTATTTATTTTGGTCCACTATTTTAATTACTAGTTCACTAATTTTTTTACACTATAAGGTTTAAGGCTCAAGTCCAAAAATACATTTTATCAAATATGTAAACTAAAGGAAAAAAAAAACTTACAATAAAGCTTTGACAAATTTTAAATAAAACCGTTATACGTTAATTTTCATAAAACAGTTCAATATAACAGAAGTAGAACTGTGAGTTTTAGTTAGAACTAGAACGCAACTCAATGTGTTGTAAATACAATTCAGTCGTGAATTTTTCTAAAAAAATATAGAATTATCGGTTACAAAATCCTAAATTTAACAATTTTCATAACTCGAAATAGAATTATCAATCAGTCTGAAAAAAAAAACACAGAGGGAAAATTGCTACTAGTGGATTTTGAATTAGCAACATTTTTCTTCAAACCAAAAAAGAAAGGCTTTTATAATTCAGAATAACATGCCCAACCGAGCCCAAATTAAACAGGCCCATAACCATAGAAGAAGCAGCTTTGACTCGATTCGAGGAACTCAAACCCTAAATCCAATCTCCCGAAACCAATGGCCAATCTCCGAGGAGTCCTAACCAACGTATCTTCATACTGTCAACGTTCCTTCTCTCAATCGGGCCTGCTATGGCGATCCGCGGTCAAACCTCCGAACAACCTCGCTCAAATCCAATCCAGACACATCTCTACAACTCTCGCGAAACACAGTGGTACGGAGCAAGGCGTGAAGCGAAACAGTGCAGATCACAGACGCAGATTGCTCGCGGCGAGATTCGAGCTGAGAAGGAAGCTCTACAAGATCCGGAGCTTCCTAGCGAAATGAGAGAGAAGAATCGTTATAAGCTGTCGAAGTTGCCGAGGAACAGTGCGTTTACGAGGATAAGGAATCGATGTGTGTTCACTGGTCGGTCTAGGTCCGTGACGGAGCTGTTTCCGTGGGTTGGCGAATAAAGGGGAGTTGATGGGTATAAAGAAGTCGTCTTGGTAAGGGGGCTTTGCAAGGAATGTGACCGAACCACAATTGAGTTTATATTTATTCTTCTGTGTATTTGCGTTATATCTGATGGATGAATCTTTTGTTTCTAGGAATCTAACAAAACTTAGTTTTGCTTATGACACAAGTGATACTTCCCTTTTATGATCTCGTTCATGATTATGGAAGTTATTCTAGCGATTCTCGTTGAATAAGATTTAACACTTGTCAAATATTGTTCTTTTTATTATCTCGTTTAAGGATTGTGAAGTTACTTTGTTGCAATTTTTTTTTTTTTTGTTGTTGAATTGACTATAGTATGTAAAAACAAAGGCATAAGGTTTGATGCATTGCCTAAGTAAAAGGTGAATTAAGTAGTATGTGAAAACAAAGACATAGGAACAATTTACATGGGAATATAAGGTTCAAGTATTAGGTTGTATCATGTGTTTAATCAATAATTACCGAGGAGAATTGGATAATGGCTAATAACTAAAACATTTAAAACAGAATAGATTCATTCCTCATGTTGTATGCTTATGTGATTGGCTATAAGTAAACGCTTTAGGCTGTTCTATAGTAAGGTGAGAGCGTACAGCATCTTAGCTGCCCAAGCTTCTTAGTTTTTTTATGAATAAAACATAAGACAATCCGTGAGTTACCCATCTTCCAAAATTACACAATCTCTTTAAAAGCACTCGACTCTCCACTCAAATGCCTCGAGTCTATAAAAGAGCAGCAGAAGAGTTGTGATGACTATCTTAAACCAACAGTATCATATCAGCCATCTGGAGTAAGGTTTTGCCTGAGCAGTGAGAGCACATTTCTACTAAGTAACAATGTGGCTCTGACAACATCTAGTGATAATGTTTCTGAATCTATTCCTCAATATCTAAAAGATGTGGACTCCCCCCCACTTGTTTTTTTGTCTACACTGTTTTCATCGAATTTTACAAAAAGAGAAATGTTGTTACCGGTGACTACGACCACCACGCGGTTTGTGGTTAAGAGGGTCCCAGAATGCCAAAATGGCTACCTTTCTCAATCTAATTTTTTTGACATATCCCCAAAATCTCATTGGTTATTTTTTTTTCCAAAAATTTAGCTATTAAAATAATTAAAGAATAGAACAAAAAGAACAGCTGGGAGGATTTAGGATAAAAACGACACTACACTTCCCTGCTTTTGCTCACACTGCCCCAAAAGAACTCACAGTAACACTTTGACTGTTCAGAGAGAGAGAGAGAGAGAGGTAGAGATGGTGCTTTACAACAATGATAGTTGCAAATCGGTTTCCACTCTAATGCTTCTGGTTGGTCTCTGCGTCTTCGCTGCAGCCTCCGACGGCAAAACTTCGCCGGTCGAAGACGGTACGCTGTTCTTCACTCACATATTCTCATCAATTTTCTTGGTTGGTTAGACTGCTTCTTGGTGTTGGGGGTTTCTGATGATGTTAAAAAGCATGATTGTTTGTTCTCTCTGTTCCAAGAACAAAAGATGGATGCACCGTGGCCTCTACTGCCTGTTTCTTCTCTCTAAAATGGGTTACTTACAGATCCGGCGAAGGAGCTTAAAGTTATATAATCTTCACTTTGTTTCTAGATTCCCATTTCAGGGTTTTACCAGTCCTCTGTTGCTTAGAATTAAGATTTGCTTTCCCCTTTGTGTGTGTGTTTGACTGTTAGCTGAGCAATGAGTAAAGTTAGGATCATTAATCTTGGAATAAAAAATCTCTTAGTAATTTTCAAATTAGACCATCACAATAGTAAAAGAAGACAAAAGCTTTATGGGTCATTTTAGGTAAAAGAATAGAAAATCCCTCTTCAGCTCCTTAAGTCCCGCTGTATTCAATTCAAATCTTCAACAGTCAAAACCATTTTTATCAGTCTTCACTCTTTAGAAAACTTAATTATTTTAGTAGCTTAACTAGCACCATTAATTGGATCCTTAAATTCGACTAGTCATTTCCCTGCCCTAAGGAAAAGGGCACTCGTAAATGTAGACACACGACCCACATATTCATAACTCATACAAATGTGTGTGATTCCCACCAAAGTTAATGCGTGGACGGTGATGAAACGGTTCAATTCTCGTGTCTTCTCTTTACTCGTGTTTCTCTGTTCATATTTTTTTAATAATAATAGACTCAACAAACCGCTGGTAAGTGTGACCTCACGAGAAATGCGAGGGAGATAATCTATTTCGGAGGATATAATTTGTCTAGATTGCAAATTCTTGAGAGAATGTAAGGCCCAAAAGTGGACACTGAAGATGAAACATATCATTGTTGTGTAGGGGACCAACTGATCGTTATCCATCTCCATCCCATATAATATTTTCTGACACCATTTTTAAATACCGTACTTATCTCTTTTTCCCTTAATAAATTATTACAAGTACAGTTGTAAGCTTTTTTTTTTTTTTTTGAATGATAGTTTTAAAACATAAAACATTGTTTGTTGTAATAATTCTTGTGAACATGACTAGTGAAACGGACTTAGTAATTAATTTCATATTTTGACTGGTCTTTTTTCAGGCTTGGTTGTTAACGGCGACTTCGAGACTCCACCGTCAAACGGCTTCCCTGATGACGCCATGGTCCAAGACTCCACCGAGATCCCTAGCTGGCGATCTGACGGCACCGTGGAGCTAATAAAGTCCGGTCAAAAACAAGGAGGAATGATCCTGATCGTTCCCGAGGGACGCCACGCCGTGAGGTTAGGAAACGATGCTGAGATCAGCCAAGAGCTCGCGGTGGAGAAAGGTTTTATCTACTCCGTCACGTTCAGCGCCGCACGCACGTGCGCGCAGCTCGAGTCGCTGAACGTTTCGGTGGCTTCCGATGAGCCCATCGCGTCGCAGACCATTGACCTGCAAACGCTTTACAGCGTTCAAGGGTGGGACCCTTATGCTTGGGCGTTTGAAGCGGTTGAGGATCGCGTCCGGTTGGTGTTTAGGAATCCTGGTATGGAGGATGATCCTACTTGTGGCCCAATCATCGACGACATCGCCGTCAAGAAACTCTTTACTCCTGATAAACCCAAAGGTAATGTTTCGTATTTTGCTAAAATAACCCCTTAAGTTTTCCTTATTGGTTTAGGCTGCCTATATTTCTTAAATAGTTTAATTTTACACCAATTGGGGACATTTAAAGTACAATATTTAGCAGTGCACGTACTTACTTGCCTTCTTTAAAAATGTTAGATGATTTGTACTATAAATCACACATATCAAAAATCTACTTTTTTTGAAAATATCATTGGAAATATAAATTAAAATTAGTTTAATTAATCATAAATAAAAATTAGTGGAACATAATTGATTACGTATTTTTGATGAAATTAAACTTCATTTTGATATATGAAAATATATTATATTGTGAAACAACAGAAAATAATAAAAAAACATTTTACATATTAAAGAGTGATAATTGTTTTGCCAACATAACCCAATCATTTTCCTTAATTTATTGTTATTGGACATCTAAACTTTATATAAATTTAAATATACCCCTAAATTTAGCATATTTTAAAAACTAGCCCCTGGTTTCCCTTATTTCTGTTATTGATACCAAATGTTACGACTCCTGCTAAATTTTACCCCAACAGAACTTAAATTGCCGCCATAAACAACGAACTGTTATATTTTAACAGGCAATGCCGTGGTTAACGGAGATTTCGAAGAAGGTCCATGGATGTTCAGAAACACGACCCTAGGTGTTCTCCTTCCGACAAACCTCGACGAAGAAACCTCCTCTCTTCCCGGTTGGACCGTCGAATCAAACCGGGCAGTCCGGTTTATCGACTCAGACCACTTCTCGGTCCCTGAGGGAAAGCGAGCGGTGGAGCTTCTATCGGGCAAAGAAGGCATCATCTCTCAAATGGTTGAGACAAAGGCCAACGTTCCGTACAAGATGTCTTTCTCGTTGGGCCACGCAGGCGACAAGTGCAAGGAGCCTCTGGCTGTAATGGCGTTTGCCGGCGATCAAGCTCAGAACTTTCACTACATGGCGCAAGCGAACTCTAGTTTCGAAGTCTCCGAGTTGAATTTCACGGCGAAGGCAGACCGTACGAGGATTGCTTTCTACAGCGTTTATTACAATACTAGGACGGATGATATGAGCTCCTTGTGTGGGCCTGTGATTGATGACGTCAGGGTTTGGTTCTCCGGGTCTAGTAGAATTGGGTTTGGGCTTCCGGTTTTGGTTCTGGTTCTCGCATTGGTTTTTATCTAGATTGTTCCGGTTTAAATTTTCCTGAATATGTATTGGCAGACCAGGAATTTATAGGTTTGTTCCAATGTTGTATGGTTAAGTATCGGTTCAAGATAACCATGAATGAGAAAGTCTTTTATGTTTTATTGTAATTCATGGTCCAATGTAAGACGTTTTGATGAATCAGACTTGATCAAGGTTCAGGGTCATAGGGTTTAGAGGAAGGTATATTCTTGGGACAGAGATGGTATAAGTATTTTAGATAAGCATCAATGTGCTGTTGAGTTTATTTTCGCTGATCTGACATGAATTGTTTCCACTAGGCTTGGTCATTGGTCTGATTGAGCTAATGAGAATACTTATCGAGTACGTCTTTATATCTCTAAAAATTACTAACAAGAAGTTCACTGCCGCTGTTTATATAATCAACACTGCTGAAATTCCATCACCATCATATGAATATAAAGCGTCTTTTTATCTGTGTGATGAAATTGTTGATAACTTTATTGACCCTGCTCATGTAGACTTGATCAGCTTCCAGACTTTTTTTACTAAAACTTTTAGACAAATATAAACGTTTCAAATATGCATGTAATATTTGGATTCTTACTGTATTGTTCGGTATGTGTTTGAACTTTTGTCACTCAAAGCTTCACTGTATATGATGAGTACTCGTGAGTGGAAGAGCTTTGTCAGTCGTCAATGATCGCAACCATGAGAAAAGGCAGTGGTGAAGACTCGTTTTGATGACATCAATGGATTTATCCTAATCTTGCCACCCATATCTGCTGAAGTTTCTTGTATTGGCCGACACATGTTGTGAATGTGTTTGGACGCGCTGTTGTATCGTATTTTGGGCTTTAGTTGGATTTGTAATTTGTTTCTTTATACCATGTAATGTAATCCAATTGCGTTTTTAGTGAAACACTGGACGACACAGAGAAAAATGGTGTGTATCCGTTGTGTGACCAACCTTATCTAAACAGTTCTCAAGATTAATGAGAAAAGTGGTCTAGAAACTTCGAAAGTCGTTGAATCTGAAAAATATAAAGTTCTTTTCAAACCTGAAACCTTAACTGAGCTAATAACGTTCATTGACTGCTACATCTACATATATTATAATACCAAAGAATTAGGTGTAAGTTACCCCAGTATTCAAATTCGTATTTCGCAGAATTTTGGTCGAAGTGATCTTTCAAAGTTGAAAGGCAATTATGTATTCTAAGGAAGATGAAATTAGAAAAGTCAATATGCCAAAATGTTTTAATTAAAAGAAAACATGTAACGTGATTCTTTATTGACAAAGTTGTAATGTATTCTAGATACTAATTCAACCCCTGAGCCAACTAGTCAAAAGAATAATTGAACGTTTTACAATTATTTTAACAAAAGGATATGATTTTGTAATCGAAGCGTTATCTAAAACTATTAGGTGACACACGTAATTACGTCTACACAATGAAAATGACTTAAATAAAAGGTCAACGACGTTGATTCTTAAGAGTATATCAAAAAAAAAAAAATCTTCATAAACCCAAAAAATAAAAAAGATTCGTCAAATATGTTTGCTCCGAAAACATTTTTGTTTTTGACGTCGTATATGCATGTATTAGGTATATAAAAAAATGTATTATGTATATCAAGAAAGTTTGTTATGATTGGATAAAGAGGTCTTAAAAAGCTGGTCCTCAAACACATTATATATATCGTATAGCGATAAGAACTTGAACAGTTAATAATGACGATAAAAGTGTTAGGTTAGCAGTTAGCACTAATTTTACATGATTAATTATGTGTTGATATGTTATCATGGATCTCGTTGCATTACAGACTACATAATCTGTAAATAACGAATTCAATTAAAAGTTGGTACAAGAGATCTGACACACCATAAGAGTAAGACCACTGGACTGGAAATTCAGTGGTGCACCACACTCTTAAATTTGGCTACTAACTTTCCTGTTATAAATAATTGAAAAAGGAAAGCTGTTTAATGAGTTAAGTTATAAGAAGGCAATAAACTAAAGAAGGAGACAAACTTTGGCGAAATACAAAGGTAAAGGTAACTTCTTTTCATTCAATTCATCATCTACATTTGTCTATTTAAATAAAAGTTTCAACCTGCGTGAAAGCATTGTGGCATAATACTAAGTTTAAAAGTTTTTACATCAAATACAGGATTTAACTTTATAATTATTATTTTTTGTAAATTAAGAAATGCAAAGTTTGAAAGTTTTAGAGTAGTACAAGCAGAACTGTTTTTTATGGTTATGTTCTGTGGAGAGTGTATATTTATCGAAAATGTCATACATGTGTAACCGTCTGTTAATTCAAATGTTATAGAGAGATTTTCATTATGAAATTCGTATCCGTTCTATATCGTGTATGTTGCAAATAACTAATCATCATAAAGCAATATAAATAAAAATTAAAAATAATATAAATGACAATTTGAATAAAAAATTCAATTTCACAGAGACTACCATAACCTTACGATATATAAATTTTTGAATTTTTGGATGGTATTGCTCGCATGGTTGTTGGTTGTAGCTGTTATCAGTTAGTACAAAACTACAAACAAAACATGTTTTAAATTCTTTTATTTATATTTTTTGTTATTTTGAAACCATACGTATTGTACTCTGCAATACTTTTATGTATATTGTCGATTGAAAATTCTACGCAACTATCTTTTTATGAGTACATAACTAAATTTAATAATTTGTTATGATAATTTGATATGGAGTAACATATTAAGATAGTAAAATCGGTTGCCCGATTAGTTGTGCTTATATATATATATATTTTTTTTTTTTTTGGACACGTATTCGTGTTTATCTCAGTATTGAAATACTGAATTATAGTTATATAGTTTAATGATGTAACAACTATATTAGTCAACATTCAAAATATTACATGTTTATAATTCAGTGATTTTAATGATGTAACTAGATGTTTCGGCCCGCGCATGCGGGCATAAAATTTTTATAATTATTTACCATTACATGCATTATTAATTAAATACTATAATGATAAATGGTTTCATTTAGAAATTCTTACTTATTATAAATATTTAAAAAAAGATCTTTGTAGGATATATTCATTATTAGTAAAATAAATTTCACAAATCACTTGATATTCTTTTAGAGTAGTTATATAAAATTAAAAGTTTTACTTGATTAATATTTAGTTATGTGTTTTTCTGTTCTTTACATTTTTATTGAAAATATTTTTCTCATATAACAACATAATATATATATATATATATATATATATATATATGTTCTTTTTTTTGAAATATTTTTTTCCATTTTGTATAATTCTTATTATTATTATTTTTATTAACTTATCTAATTAAATAAATTTCAATTTTATTTTTATTTTTTTGGGTAATTTATATATTTTATTCATTAAGGGTATAAACGATATTAACCGCTCTAACTTTTAACGTGAGAGCTCATATGCGAAAAATCACTTCAAAAATAATAGTATAGATAGATAATTATATTATTCAATATTCAAAGTATTATATTGGTCGTATTCAATATTGTTGGTTCAAGTATCATTTAAAAAAATTAAATATTATTTTAAAGTTTGAACGAATTATTAATTAAACGTATTAGTAGGATATAAAAAATTAAAGATGTATTGATAAGAGAGATAATAAAATAATATATTTATTAATATTTGTAAAAATTCTTGAACTACATATGAAATACAATGGAAACAGATGTTAAAAATTAGACATAAAGTTAAAAAGTAGATCATTGCAGTGAAATCTTCAAAGTTTATATAGTTTTATATAGTAAAAACTTTTTACCTGAAATAATAGTAGAAACATATATATACTTTAAACATCGGTATAATATATACTTTACTAGATATTATACCATTCAAATCACTAGTTTTGGAGCCCTTTTGTCAAAAAAAAAAAATCACTAGTTTTGCCCAATGCATGTGGTTTATTCAAAATATAAATAAAATTGGAAATTACTTGAGAAAATAATTTCCAAACAAACAACAAAATACATCAAAAAATCTTATTTTCTAAACTGATGTGATTATTGTTCAATGACAGCAGTTTAAACCATCACAATTGAACAACAATATACTACAATTGTGCATTGATTACCATCATTTTGTTATAAGTATGATTTATGAAACATTGATTGCATGGTTGATGTGTTCCTTTAACCATTAGTTTTCATTCATTTCGCAACTGTTACTTACCAGCAGCATTTGTGAAGTTTTAATTGTTTTAGATCAGTGGTAGATTCTGAGAACATAGCAATGGGGAGAGATCTATTAAATCTCTCAAAAATGAAAAAAAAATTCATATACCAATTACATGATTTAAAAAACAAATAGACAACTAATTGGCTGTTGTAAAATGGATCTCTCACACCATAGTGATAAATTTTCATATGAGAAAAATCTTCTTCATTCTCGTTTCTTTTCTAAATTATTTTATTTAATTTTATTAATGAGAAGTTTTTTAAGAGTTTTTCATTGATGATGCTCTCGTTTTGATGTTAAAAAAAAGGAAGAACATCAATAGATCACCGGTCACATCTAATAAACCTATTATGTTTATAACCAACTTCAAAATATTGCAATTCATTTTCAATTCTGAGAAAATTGTGAGAATTACTCAAAAATTGATACTCTCGGCGCCCACTCAAAAATTGATACTCTAGGCGCCCAAACAATGTCTTTTGAGAGGTCAAACAGCTTTTGAATTAAGCATTTCATTTGGTATCCAAGAGCAAAACATCAGTAAATATTAAAAATTTAAAACCAAGAAAATTCTTAAAGCTTTTTTTTTGAATTGAATTGAATTGAATGTTAAATTGAACTCAAAAAAAAAAAGACCTTACATCAAGTGTTTTTCAAAAAAATTGCAACATTTCGAAAATTCTATTAGCAATTTCAAACTCAAATAATTTCCCTCTCTTTTTTACTCTCTAGTACCAAACCAAAAAGACATCTCTTCTCTATAGTCCTTGTCTCCTCTTCTTTATATCACAGTGAACTGATTTCTCACATTCTTATTCAACCTCCTTATCATAACTTCTGCAGGAACTGCATCTTCTCCATGCCTTCGTCTATTGTGTTCTTTCCAAATAGTATGAACTGTAGCCTGCAGAATATATCTTATTGTGAACATCTGCAATCTGCTCCAACTCGAACTCTCCACAAGCATTCTGATGATCCTTTACCAATCAACAGTGTACTGATCATGAAGAATGCCTTTTGTTAACGCCTCCCACACTTGAGCTGAATAAGGACACTCAAAAAAGAGATGATATAATGTCTCCAAAGGTTCTCGGCATAAGACACATGAAACATCAGCAGTGCCATTCCAGTATCTCATTCTATCACTTGTTGCTAGTCTCCCATACATAGTATCCAAGTAACGACTGAGAACTTTGGTGTTGCGTGTTTGAACCAAATCGCTTGATGCCAATAGCAAGGCTGATGTCTTTCTCTAATACTGAGCCAAGTACTTTTTGTGGAGAATTTCCTTTTGTACTTACCCTTCTCGTTCTTCCATAAAGGAATATCAGCTTCCTCATTTCTATTGGCTTTGAACTTCTCTATCTCCATCTCTATTCTGTTAAGGATTTGTATTCAATGATGCATCTTTCTGTGGTTTAAGCAATCCTCTACATTAGCATTCATCAAGATACCCATGTCAATATGACTTCTCTCCCCTGCAACTTCCTTCAAACGACCCATTGGGTTCCACATTTCATACCAGAAAGAAGTTCCTCGACCATTACCCACCTCCACTCTGTAGAAATGCTTCGCCATCTCTCTACTCTTGAGAACCTTTCTCCACATCCAAGACCCACTCTTAAAGTTATTTTCTCGACTGCGATATATGTTGGGGGATTTGCCAAATATGACTCACAACTTGATTTTAAATACAAACTTATACCCAAACTTGAATCAAATGCAAAACTAACCTAAAAGCCTTGTGAAATTACAGCCAGCCCCTTGTGACCAAACAAAAAAACAGTAGCTATTTTTACGAATATAGCCCCAGTAAGTCGTCTGAGATGCTAGAAGTCTTCTAGACGACTTTCAAGTAAGTCTTCTGGTGTAGTTGATCTTAAAAATAATTTTATGTATTCTTAGGGTTAGATTTTGGAAAGCTTGAATGTTTTTTTGAAAAATTAAATTTTTACCTATAAGTGTTTATTTTTGTGTATAGTAAATACTTTTGAAGTTTAATTTGATTTTATGAAGTGTTTAGTTAATTAATTAAGTTTAGGGGTTATGTTTAGGGTCTAGACGACTGGTGAATAATTTTAGCTGGACGATAATATTTCCGCCTAAAATTTTTTAAAATTTTTTTTTCCCGCTTAAATAATTTAAACTAGAGTAAGTCGTCTGGGAAGTCTTCTATTTTACTTTCCTGCTAAAAATATTTTAATTTCCCGCTAAAAATATTAAAGTCTTCTGGACGACTTACAGGTAAGTCGTCTAGGAAGTCGTCAAGGAAGTTCTAAAAGTTATTTTATCAACTGCGATATATGTTTATTTAAAATCACGTGAAAATCAAGCAACAGTGAACAGACAATTCAAAATGTTTCAGCCCCTTGTGAGTCTCAATAAGAACACAAAAAAAAAAACAGAGCTGAGAGGACATTCTGAATTCTTCTTGTCACAATACTATTGCACGCAGCTTGAATCATATTTCCCCAAAACCCCTTAGAAAATTCTGCAAAACCCAGCAGACAAAAGAAAGAACACCAAGAAAGACAAAAAGTCAGACAAGACAAAGCAAAACCCTCTTTGTCCAAACGAACCAACCCTTTCCATATAAACACAAACCCATCAAACATACCACAACCCATCCAAAATAAGAAAGCTTGAAGAATCGTTTACAAAAACAAAGAAAACAATGATTTCCTCTGCTTCCATGTTTGCTTCTCTCGCACCATATATAGCTTCCGCATTACTTCTCTTCCTCCTCCTCGAACAACTCTCCTACCTTATCAAAAAACGTAACCTCCCTGGCCCTCTCTTCGTCCCTCCGCTCATCGGCAACGCCGTCGCTCTGGTCCGTGACCCCACTTCCTTCTGGTACAAGCAATCCTCAACCGCGGGAAACTCTCCTGGCCTTTCAGCCAACTACCTCGTCGGGAGATTCATCCTCTACATCAGAGACACAGAGCTCTCACACCAAGTCTTCTCCAACGTTCGTCCCGATGCCTTCCACCTCGTCGGACATCCCTTCGGCAAGAAGCTTTTCGGTGATCACAACCTCATCTACATGTTCGGCGAGGATCATAAGTCCGTTCGCCGCCAGCTTGCTCCCAACTTCACACCTAAAGCATTCTCAACTTACACTGCTCTACAGCAACTAGTTATCCTCCGTCATCTACGCCGGTGGGAGGAATCTTTCTCCGGCGGCGGAACTCGTCCCGTGGTTCTACGAAACCTCGTCCGTGAACTCAACCTAGAAACTTCTCAGACAGTTTTTGTCGGACCGTACCTTGAGAAAGACGCAAGAGACAGGTTCCGTAAAGATTACAATCTCTTCAACCTCGGATCCATGGCTCTTCCGGTAGACCTCCCGGGGTTCGCGTTCGGCGAAGCTCGCCGCGCGGTGACGAGGCTGGCGGAGACGCTCGCCGTCTGCGCGGGGAAGTCAAAAGCGAGGATGGCGGCAGGGGAGGAGCCGACGTGTCTGATAGACTTCTGGATGCAAGCGATCGTCGCGGAGGTAAACTCCGGCAATCCTCCGCCGCCGCACTCCGGCGACGAGGAGATCGGCGGTTTCCTCTTCGACTTTCTCTTCGCCGCGCAGGACGCGTCCACGTCATCGCTTCTCTGGGCGGTGGCTCTGCTAGACTCGGAGCCTGAGGTTCTGAGGAGAGTGAGAGAGGAAGTCGCGAGGATATGGTCGCACGAGTCCGACGCGTTGATAACCGTCGAACAGCTCGCGGAGATGAAGTACACGCGCGCCGTCGCGCGTGAGGTCGTTAGATTCCGTCCCCCGGCAACGATGGTCCCACACGTCGCCGCTGAAGACTTCCCTCTCACGGAATCGTACACTGTCCCGAAAGGTACCATCGTCTTTCCCTCGGTTTACGACTCCTCGTTCCAAGGGTTTACTGAACCGGACCGGTTCGATCCGGATAGGTTTAGCGAGACCAGGAAGGAGGATCAGGTGTTTAAACGAAACTTCTTGGCGTTCGGGTGGGGTCCGCACCAGTGCGTGGGGCAGCGTTATGCGTTGAACCACCTCGTGCTCTTCATCGCGATGTTCTCGTCGCTGTTGGATTTCGAGAGGGTGAGATCGGACGGGTGCGATGAGATTGTTTATTGCCCCACGATATCGCCTAAAGACGGGTGCACGGTGTTCTTGTCTCGCCGCGTCGCAGCGTATCCAGACCTTTCGTTGAATTGATTTTGAATATTATGTTTTCCTATTCTTTTGTGTGGTCAAAGTCAAGAGTGTGATTTTATCATTGTTTTGTTTGCGATGGGTCTCTCGAAGTGAGAGGTCTTCAAGTGTTTATTGAATTTCACAGGAGGTGTCATTGTTTGTCATATCTTCAAGATTAATTAATCTGTTTTATCATGTTTCATTTGTTTTGGTATAACTTCCAAAGTTCATTTTTGTGTCTTCATCGGATGCTCTCGAATGGATTATAACTTCCATAGTTCACATTTTGGATTTTTATATTGGAAAAACACAAGGCCCGTGACTTAGGTGCAACCCCTCTTCTAAAAATCTGCCGCCTAGGCGGCCGTCTTGGCGCTACGCATCACTTTTCCGTCCCGAATTATGCCAAATCGGTTAAAAAAATCGGATATCCGATTTTCTCTGCCTAGACTGCCTAATCTATTTTTTTATTATTTTTTATTATTTTAAATAATATTTTTATTTATTTATTTGATCTAAAATTTTATAAATATCATTTATATTCATAATTTTGATGAAAATTACACTATATTAAGTTTATATATTCTATTTGTGTGTTTTATACAATCTTAAACATGAAAATGTATTAATGTTATACAAAATTAAAGATTAATATGTTTTATAACATAGTAAACAATCTAAAAATTCTGCCCCGCATAATTTCCGATTAATCCCCGATTTTCTCTTTAGGCGCTAGGCCCAACCCGACCGCCCGACTAGCGCCTAGCGCGTTCCCGAACAGGGAGTGCAAATAGTATATATCCCGTGTGTAGAAACCCGTTAAAAAAAAAAGAGAATGGTCGAGTATCATTGTGGTGGTCGAGTTGCGGGTGATAAGGATCGATCGAGAAGTTTTGAAGTACGAGGTGGGCGAAGAAGTGAGCGTGAGTAAACTATGAGTCGAATAAGTTGCTCGACCATAGTTAGAAGATGTCCTAGATTGATGAGACGGACGTTTTGGAAGCACAACATTTTTGGAAGCACGACGGTTTAGAAGCTCGACGTTTGGGAAGAATGACGTTTCTTCAGCACGAAGTTTTCCGCGAAACTTCGTTTCAGCGGAATATTATTTCGAAGACATTGAAAGCATGACGAGAATTAAGCACGACGGGATCAAAGCACGACGGAAAAACCCGAAATTGGGCAAAAACCCTAATTTATGTATTATGGAATTCTTCGAGGAGGCAGGAGGCTCGGGAAATATTTTTACAGGATATTAGAATTTATCTGGAGTCTATTAAAAATATTTAGAGCATCAGAACGGGAGCGGAAAAATATTTGGGATTGATCACGGGTCAAAAATTTGCCGATAGGGTCAAAAATCGCGTAAACCGACCAAGAAGCTCGAGGTGGCTTGATCTAAGGGATCAGGACGTGGTGGCAACCATCTAAGAAGCTGAGTGTCTACAAAAGCTCGAGGTGTCACCATGCATAGAAGCAGCACATGCAGCTTGACATGTAGAAGCACGAGGTGTCGTCGTATCTGCAACCGAAGCATGCTGATCGACACGCAAGGGAGCCGTGTGTTGCGATGCATGAACTCCAGCGATGCAGCAAGCCATCTGGACGTGGATGTGTCTCCTTGCATGTATATTAGGCATTCATGAAGACATGTGTGCGCCCTTGTGTCACCGCGCATGCGACCGTAAGCATGCGGGCTGACACACAGTCGCTCGCGAGACATGTATGAAGACATGTGTGCGCCCGTGTGTCGCCGCGCATGCGACCGGAAGCATGCGGGCTGACACACAGTCCCCGGTGTGGCTCGATATTACTGGCCGAAGGTTTTTATAAATACCCAACCCTCCCTTCAGTTTCAGACATCCATCACACACCAAAATCACTCATAAAACGTGGCTAGAGAGAGAAAGTGAAAGAAAGTGGTCGATTTTAAAGTATGGTCGATTCTGAAGACCGGTACTCCACCGAGAAGGCCAGTTCCGTCCAATCGATGATTCTCTACGATTGTGAGGCGGAAGCTCTGTCCAAATCAATCTATCCACGCCAGTCAGATTCTTCTAAGGTCAAGTGGAGGTACTGTCCAGAGTTAGTTCAGTTCCACAGGTTAAGATCAGTCGAAGTTCTGCTCGATACTCCGCCGGGAAGTCCGAAGAACTGTCCAGAAGCTAAAGGAGGTTCTGTCTGAATCCAGATCAGTCCGTCCAGACTTGTTAGTGTCTTCATGATGAAGCCAAGGTTATGTTCAAGTCGAGATCAGTCCAGTCCAGTCAAGACGTTCATCTTGGGTTTTGGCTATGTCCTCTCCGATCAACCAGCTGCTTCTCGCCTAGAACACTGTGAGTTGGCTTGTTTGAATTCCACTTGGAATTTAGGGTAGTTTTGTGAGTTGG